>NC_057806.1:5105023-5295819 GCF_018294505.1 Triticum aestivum
TTTATAGGCATAACTGGAGCTAGGAGAGTCCAAATGAGGTGCGGTTTTCGGCCACGCGATCATGATCGAATGCTCTAGATGATGGAGCAAAATTTGGTGGGTTTTGGGCCAAATTGAAGGGGTGTTGGGCTGCAACACACACGAGGCCTTTTCGGTCCCTCGGTTAACCGTTGGAGTATCAAACGAAGTCCAAATGATATGAAACTTGACAGGCGGTCTACCTGTAGTAAACCAAGGCCGCTTGGCAAGTCTCGGTCTAATCCGGAAATGTTTAATCCTCACACACAAAATAAAGCTAGAAATGACCACCGGAGGAGAACGAAGCGCCGGAATGCAAGACGGACAACGGGGAAAATGCTCGGATGCAAGAGATGAACACGTATGTGAATGCAATGCACATGATGACATGATATGAGATGCATGAAAACGAAAACAATACACGGAGACAAAGACCCGAACCCGAGAAATAAATATTACTTAATGCCGGAAACGGCAAGAGTTGGAGTACAAATTGGGAAAGTTATATCTGGGGCGTTACAGTGATCGACGGCGGTGAAGACGGGGACGGGGCGTGACGGACCGCTAAACCTAAACAAATATTATGGAAAATGGAGCTTGGAGGTCGAGCTTGGAGAGGAGAAAGCTTAAGTAGTGTGGCTCGGGCATTCCATCGAACACCTGGTGTGCATAGGAGGTGCGCTAGAGCACCACCAAGCCCTCTCCCCCTCGGCCAGAGAAAAACAGAGCACTGGGGTGCTCTGCTCGCGAGCGAGGGGTATATATTGTTGGAAATATGCCCTAGAGACAATAATAAATTTATTATTATTATATTTCCTTGTTCATGATAATCGTTTATTATCCATGCTAGAATTGTATTGATAGGAAACTCAGATACATGTGTGGATACATAGACAACACCATGTCCCTAGTAAGCCTCTAGTTGACTAGCTCGTTGATCCATAGATGGTTACGGTTTCCTGACCATGGACATTGGATGTCGTTGATAACGGGATCACATCATTAGGAGAATGATGTGATGGACAAGACCCAATCCTAAGCCTAGCACAAAGATCGTGTAGTTCGTATGCTAAAGCTTTTTCTAATGTCAAGTATCATTTCCTTAGACCATGAGATTGTGCAACTCCCGGATACCGTAGGAGTGCTTTGGGTGTGCCAAACGTCACAACGTAACTGGGTGACTATAAAGGTGCACTACGGGTATCTCCGAAAGTGTCTGTTGGGTTGGCACGAATCGAGACTGGGATTTGTCACTCCGTGTGACGGAGAGGTATCTTGGGCCCACTCGGTAGGACATCATCATTATGTGCACAATGTGATCAAGGAGTTGATCATGGGATGATGTGTTACGGAACGAGTAAAGAGACTTGCCGGTAACGAGATTGAACAAGGTATCAGGATACCGACGATCGAATCTCGGGCAAGTATCGTACCGATAGATAAAAGGAATTGTATACGGGATTGATTAAGTCCTTGACATCGTGGTTCATCCGATGAGATCATCGTGGAACATGTGGGAGCCAACATGGGTATCCAGATCCTGCTGTTGGTTATTGACCGGAGAACGTCTCGGTCATGTCTGCATGTCTCCCGAACCCGTAGGGTCTACACACTTAAGGTTCGATGACGCTAGGGTTATAAAGGAAGTTTGTATGTGGTTACCGAATGTTGTTCGGAGTCCCGGATGAGATCCCGGACATCACGAGGAGTTCCGGAATGGTCCGGAGGTAAAGATTTATATATGGGAAGTCCTGTTTTGGTCACCGAAAAAGTTTCAGGGTTTATCTGTAATGTACCGGGATCACCGGAGGGGTCCGGGGGTCCACCGGTGGGGCATGGGCCCCAGAGGCATACATGGGCCAAGTGTGAGAAGGCACCAGCCCCTAGGTGGGCTGGGGCGCCTCCCACCATGGCCCATGCGCCTAGAGGGGAGAGGGGGCAAACCCTAAGGGCAGATGGGCCCTAAGGCCCATGCTCCCTGCGCCTCCCTCTCCTCCCCCTCTTGGCCGCCACCCCAAGACCCATCTAGGGCTGCCGCCCCTCTAGGGGTGGGAACCCTAGAGGGGGCGCACCCTCCTCCCCTTCCCCTATATATATGAGGCCTAGGGGCTGCACAAGACACGCGATTAGATCTCTCCCTGTTGGTGCAGCCCTCCCTCTCTTTCTCCTCATATCCCGTGGTGCTTGGCGAAGCCCTGCTGGATAGCCACGCTCCTCCACCACCACCACGCCGTTGTGCTGCTGCTGGATGGAGTCTTCCTCAACCTCTCCCTCTCTCCTTGCTGGATCAAGGCATGGGAGACGTCACCGGGCTGTACGTGTGTTGAACGCGGAGGTGCTGTCCGTTCGGCACTAGGATCATCGGTGATTTGGATCACAACGAGTACGACTCCATCAACCCCGTTCACTTGAACGCTTCCGCTTAGCGATCTACAAGGGTATGTAGATGCACTCTCCTTCCCCTCGTTGCTAGTCTCTCCATAGATAGATCTTGGTGACACGTAGGAAAATTTTGAATTTCTGCTACGTTCCCCAATAGTGGCATCATGAGCTAGGTCTATTGCGTAGATTCTATGCACGAGTAGAACACAAAGTAGTTGTGGGCGTTGATTTTGTTCAATATGCTTACCGTTACTAGTCCAATCTTGATTCGGCGGCATCGTGGGATGAAGCGGCCCGGACCAACCTTACACGTACGCTTACGTGAGACCGGTTCCACCGACAAACATGCACTAGTTGCATAAGGTGGCTGGCGGGTGTCTGTCACTCCCACTTTAGTTAGAGCGGATTCGATGAAAAGGGTCCTTATGAAGGGTAAATAGCAATTGGCATATCACGTTGTGGTCTTTGCGTAGGTAAGAAACGTTCTTGCTAGAAACCCATAGCAGCCACGTAAAACATGCAACAACAATTAGAGGACGTCTAACTTGTTTTTGCAGGGTATGCTATGTGATGTGATATGGCCAAAGGATGTGATGAATGATATATGTGATGTATGAGATGATCATGTTCTTGTAATAGGAATCACGACTTGCATGTCGATGAGTATGACAACCGGCAGGAGCCATAGGAGTTGTCTTAATTTATTTATGACCTGCGTGTCAACATAAACGTCATGTAATTACTTTACTTTATTGCTAACCGTTAGCTGTAGTAGTAGAAGTAATAGTTGGCGAGACAACTTCATGAAGACACGATGATGGAGATCATGATGATGGAGATCATGGTGTCATGCCGGTGACGATGATGATCATGGAGCCCCGAAGATGGAGATCAAAAGGAGCAATATGATATTGGCCATATCATGTCACTATTTGATTGCATGTGATGTTTATCATGTTTATACATCTTATTTGCTTAGACCGACGGTAGTAAGTAAGATGATCCCTCATTAAAATTTCAAGAAAGTGTTCCCCCTAACTGTGCACCGTTGCGAAAGTTCGTCGTTTCGAAGCACCACGTGATAATCGGGTGTGATAGATTCTTACGTTCGAATACAACGGGTGTTGACGAGCCTAGCATGTACAGACATGGCCTCGGAACACATGCAAACACTTAGGTTGACTTGACGAGCCTAGCATGTACAGACATGGCCTCGGAACACAGAAGACCGAAAGGTCGAGCATGAGTCGTATGGTAGATACGATCAACATGAAGATGTTCACCGATGTTGACTAGTCCGTCTCACGTGACGATCGGACACGGCCTAGTTGACTCGGATCATGTAATCACGTAGATGACTAGAGGGATGTCTATCTGAGTGGGAGTTCATAAGATGAACTTAATTATCCTGAACATAGTCAAAAGGTCTTCGCAAATTATGGCGTAGCTCGCGCTTCAGTTCTACTGTTTAGATATGTTCCTGGAGAAAATTTAGTTGAAAGTTGATAGTAGCAATTATGCGGACTAGGTCCGTAAACTGAGGATTGTCCTCATTGCTTCTTAGAAGGCTTATGTCCTTAATGCACTGCTCAGTGTGCTGAACCTCGAACGTTGTCTGTGGATGTTGCGAACATCTGACATACACGTTTTGATAACTACATGATAGTTCAGTTAAACGGTTTAGAGTTGAGGCACCGAAGACGGTTTTGAAACGTCACGAAACATATGAGATGTTTCGAGGGCTGAAATTGGAATTTCAGGCTCGTGCCCACGTCAAGAGGTATAAGACCTCTGACGATTTTCTTAGCCTGCAAAGTAAGGGAGAAAAGCTCAATTGTTGAGCTTGTGCTCAGATTGTCTGAGTACAACAATCATTTGAATCGAGTGGGAGTTGATCTTCCAGATAAGATAGTGATGTTTCTCCGAAGTCATTACCACCAAGATGCTAGAGCTTCGTGATGAACTATAATATATCAGGGACATATATGATGATCCTTGAGATATTCGCGATGTTTGACACCAAAGTAGAAATCAAGAAGGAGCATCAATTGTTGATGGTTGGTGAAACCACTAGTTTCAAGAAGGGCAAGGGCAAGAAGGGATACTTCATGAAACGGCAATTCAGCTGCTGCTCTAGTGAAGAGACCCAAGGTTGAACCCAAACCCGAGACTAAGTGCTTCTGTGATAAGGGGAACAGCCACTGGAGCAGAATTACCCTAGATACTTGGTAGATTAGAAGGCTGGCAAGGTCGATAGAAGTATATTGGATATACATTGTGTTGATGTGTACTTTACTAGTACTCCTAGTAGCACCAGGGCATTAGATACCGGTTTGGTTGCTAAGTGTTAGTAACTCGAAATAAAAGCTACGGAATAAACGGAGACTAGCTAAAGGTGAGATGACGATATGTGTTGGAAGTATTTCCAAGGTTGATCAAATATCGTGCGCTCCCTCTACCATCGAGATTGGTGTTTACGTTGAGCATAGACATGATTGGATTATGTCTATCGCAATACGGTTATTCATTTAAGGAGAATAATGGTTACTCTGTTTATTTGAATAATACCTTCAATGATCTTGCACCTAAAATGAATGATTTATTGAAATCTCGATCGTAGTGATACACATATTCATGCCAAAAGATAAGTAATGATAGTACCACCTACTTGTGGCACTACCACGTAAGTCGTATCGGTACAAAACGCATGAAGAAGATCCATGTTGATGGATCTTTGGACTCACTCATTTTTGAAAAGTTTGAGACATGCGAACCATGTCTATTGGTGTATATGCATGAAGAAACTCCATGCAAATGGATCGTTTGGACTCACTTGGTTTTGAATCAATTGAGACATGCAAATCATACCACATGGGCAAGATGACTGAAAGCCTCGTTTTCAGTAAAATGGAACTAGAAAGCAACTTGTTGGAAGTAATACATTTTGATGTGTGCAGTCCAATGAGTGCTGAGGCATGTAGTGGATATCGTTATGTTCTTACTTCACAGATGATTTGAGTAGATGTTGAGTATATTTACTTGATGAATCACGAGTCTGAATTATTGAAAGGTTCAAGTAATGTCAGGGTGAAGTTGAAAGATCGTCGTGACAAGAGGATAAAAGATCTATGATATGATCATAGAGATGAATATCTGAATTACGAGTTTGGCACAGAATTAAGACATTGTGGAAATTGTTTCACAACTGATACAGCCTAGAACACCATAGTGTGATGGTGTGTCCGAACATCATAATTGCACCCTATTGGATATAATGCATACCATGATGTCTCTTATCGAATTACCACTATAGTTTATGGGTTAGGCATTAGAGACAACCACATTCACTTTAAATAGGGCACCACGTAATTCCGATGAGATGACACCGTATGAACTATGGTTTAGAGAAATCTAAGCTGTCATTTCTTAAAAAGTTTGGGGCTGCGACACTCATGTGAAAAAGTTTCAGGCTGATAAGCTCGAACCCAAAGCGGATAAATGCATCTTCATAGGACACCCAAAACAGTTGGGTATACCTCCTGTCTCAGATTCGAAAGCAATAAGGGATTGTTTCTAGAATCGGGTCCTTTCTCCAGGAAAAGTTTCTCTCGAAGGAATTGAGTGGGAGGATGGTGGAGACTTGATGAGGTTACTGAACCTTCACTTCAACTAGTGTGTAGCAGGGCACAGGAAGTTGTTCCTGTGGCACCTACACCAACTGAAGTGGAAGCTTATGATAGTGATCATGAAACTTCGGATCAAGTCACTACCAAACCTCGTGGGATGACAAGAATGCATACTACTTCAGAGTGGTACGTAATCCTGTCTTGGAAGTCATGTTGCTAGACAACAATGAGCCTACGAGCTATGGAGAAGCGATGGTGGGCCCGGATTCCGATAAATGGCTCGAGGCCATATAATCCGAGAGAGGATCCATATATGAAAACAAAGTGTAGACTTTGGCAGAACGGCTCGATGGTCGTAAGGCTGTTGAGTACAGATGGATTTTAAAAGGAAGACGGACAATGATGGTAAGTATCACCATTAAGAAAGCTCGACTTGTCGTTAAGATGTTTTCCGACAAGTTCAAGGAGTTGACTACGATGAGACTTTCTCACTTGTAGCGATGCTAAGAGTCTGTTGGAATTATATTAGCAATTACTGCATTATTTATGAAATCTTGCAGATAGGATGTCAAAACATTGTTTCCTCGACGATTTTTGAGGAAAGGTTGTATGTGATACAACCGAAAGGTTTTGTCAATCCTGAAAGATGCTAATAAGTATGCAAAGCTCCAGCAATCCTTCTGAGGACTGGAGTAAGCATCTCGGAGTTGGAATGTATGCTTTGATGAGATGATCAAAGATTTTGGGTGAATACGAAGTTTATGAGAAACTTGTATTTCCAAAGAAGTGAGTGGGAGCACTATAGAATTTCTGATGAGTATATGTTGTTGACATATTGTTGATCAAAAATGATGTAGAATTTCTGGAAAGCATATAGGATTATTTGGAAAGTGTTTTTCAATGGAAAGACTCGATTAAGCTACTTGAACATTGAGCATCAAGATCTATAAGGATAGATCAAAACGCTTAATGGTACTTTCAAATGAGCATATACCTTGACATGATCTTGAAGGTGTTCAAGATGGACCAGTCAAAGAAGGAGTTCTTGCCTGAGTTGTAAGGTATGAAGTTAAGACTTAAAGCTCGACCACGGCAGAATAAAGAGAAAGGACGAAGGTCGTCCCCTATGCTTAAGACATAGGCTCTACAGTATGCTATGCTGTGTACCGCACCTGAAGTGTGCCTTGCCATGAGTCAGTCAAGGGGTACAAGAGTGATCCAAGAATAGATCACAGGACAGTGGCCAAAGTTATCCTTAGTAACTAGTGGACTAAGGAATTTTCTCGATTATGGAGGTGGTAAAAGAGTTCGTCGTAAAGGGTTACGCCGATGCAAACTTTGACACTAATCCAGATTATTCTGAGTAGTAAACTTGATTCGTATAGTAGAACAGTTATTTGGAATAGCTCCAAATAGAGCGTGGTAGCTGCATCTAGGAGATGACATAGAAATTTACGAAGTACATACGGATCTGAATGTTGCAGACCCGTTGACTGAAACCTCTCTCACAAGCATAACATGATCAAACCCAGAACTCTTGGGTGTTAGTCACATGGGGATGTGACCTTGAGTGTTAATCACATATCGATGTGAACTGGATTATTGACTCTAGTGCAAGTGGGAGACTGTTGGAAATATGCCCTAGAGGCAATAATAAATTTATTATTATTATATTTCCTTGTTCATGATAATCGTTTATTATCCATGCTAGAATTGTATTGATAGGAAACTCAGATACATGTGTGGATACATAGACAACACCATGTCCCTAGTAAGCCTCTAGTTGACTAGCTCGTTGATCAATAGATGGTTACGGTTTCCTGACCATGGACATTGGATGTCGTTGATAACGGGATCACATCATTAGGAGAATGATGTGATGGACAAGACCCAATCCTAAGCCTAGCACAAAGATCGTGTAGTTCGTATGCTAAAGCTTTTTTCTAATGTCAAGTATCATTTCCTTAGACCATGAGATTGTGCAACTCCCGGATACCGTAGGAGTGCTTTGGGTGTGACAAACGTCACAACGTAACTGGGTGACTATAAAAGTGCACTACGGGTATCTCCGAAAGTGTCTGTTGGGTTGGCACGAATCGAGACTGGGATTTGTCACTCCGTGTGACGGAGAGGTATCTCTGGGCCCACTCGGTAGGACATCATCATAATGTGCACAATGTGATCAAGGAGTTGATCACGGGATGATGTGTTACGGAACGAGTAAAGAGACTTGCCGGTAACGAGATTGAACAAGGTATCGGGATACCGACGATCGAATCTCGGGCAAGTATCGTACCGATAGACAAAAGGAATTGTATACGGGATTGATTAAGTCCTTGACATCGTGGTTCATTCGATGAGATCATCGTGGAACATGTGGGAGCCAACATGGGTATCAAGATCCCGCTGTTGGTTATTGACCGGAGAACGTCTCGGTCATGTCTGCATGTCTCCCGAACCCGTAGGGTCTACACACTTAAGGTTCGATGACGCTAGGGTTATAAAGGAAGTTTGTATGTGGTTACCTAATGTTGTTCGGAGTCCCGGATGAGATTCCGGACGTCACGAGGAGTTCCGGAATGGTCCGGAGGTAAAGATTTATATATGGGAAGTCCTATTTTGGTCACCGGAAAAGTTTCGGGGTTTATCGGTAATGTACCAGGACCACCGGAGGGGTCCGGGGGTCCACCGGGGGGGGCATGGGCCCCAGAGGCATACATGGGCCAAGTGTGAGAAGGCACCAGCCCCTAGGTGGGATGGGGCGCCTCCCACCATGGCCCATGCGCCTAGAGGGGAGAGGGGGCAAACCCTAAGGGCAGATGGGCCCTAAGGCCCATGCTCCCTGCGCCTCCCTCTCCTCCCCCTCTTGGCCGCCACCCCAAGACCCATCTAGGGATGCCGCCCCTCTAGGGGTGGGAACCCTAGAGGGGGCGCACCCTCCTCCCCTTCCCCTATATATATGAGGCCTAGGGGCTGCACAAGACACGCGATTAGATCTCTCCCTGTTGGTGCAGCCCTCCCTCTCTTTCTCCTCATATCCCGTGGTGCTTGGCGAAGCCCTGCTGGATAGCCACGCTCCTCCACCACCACCACGCCGTTGTGCTGCTGCTGGATGGAGTCTTCCTCAACCTCTCCCTCTCTCCTTGCTGGATCAAGGCATGGGAGACGTCACCGGGCTGTACGTGTGTTGAACGCGGAGGTGCCGTCCGTTCGGCACTAGGATCATCGGTGATTTGGATCACGACGAGTACGATTCCATCAACCCCGTTCACTTGAACGCTTCCGCTTAGCGATCTGCAAGGGTATGTAGATGCACTCTCCTTCCCCTCGTTGCTAGTCTCTTCATAGATAGATTTTGATGACACGTAGGAAAATTTTGAATTTCTGCTACGTTCCCCAACATATATAGACACCTCATTGGTTCCGGTTGGTGGCATGAGCCGGGACTAATGGGGAGCCTTTGGTCCCGGTTCAAGCCACCAATCAGGACCAATGGTGGTGGGCCAGGAGCGAGGCCCATTGGTCCCGGTTCATCCCACCAACCGGGACCAAAGGTCCAGATGAACCGGGACCAATGGCCCACGTGGCCCGGCCGGTCCCCTGGGCTCACGAACCGGGACCAATGCCCACATTGGTCCCAGTTCTGAACTGAACCGGGACTAATGGGCTGACCCGGCCTGGATCAAAGCCCTGTTTTCTACTAGTGTGTTCTTATTTGACTCGAAAGGGAAACAAAGCTCCTGGGATGGATCAACCACAATATCTTTTCCCAAATATTTGAAGCTTTTATTCTGTTTCACGGCTTCCAAATCATTGACACGGTTTTTCCTTTTCTGCAAAGGCAAAAGTTTAAGGGGTTCACTCTCAGTGATAGAATGTGTGTTCAGCTACGTATATGAGGTCAACATATATGAGCACGGACGTGAGTATGAAGGTTATATACTATACCAGCTGGCCAATAGGTGGTTTCGGATCTTTCTTTAACATCTCTGAGACTTCAGAATCTAGTTTGTTGAGCTCGTTGATAATGTCCTTTATATAAGGCCTTTTGTCTCGGTCGTCCTCCACACAACGCATTGCCATGTCAATACATCTCGTTACTCCTAGCAGATCTGTTTCGTCCCATCTATAACCTTCCATTGTCTCCATCTTTTTCTTCCAATATTCTTGTACTTGTCAAGTTGCAACATATATTGTGTATGTATCACTTGCATCATAAACATGGGTAAGGCACAACTAAAAGCTGGGACTTGGGCCGGGCTTTTCTGGGCTGGCACAAAACCCAGCCGACACAGTACGGTCCCATGCACGACACGACACGATGTTAAATGGGCCGGGTTGGCAAGACACAACAAACTGGGTTGGGCTGGGTCTGAAAATTGAGACAATGGGCAGCGCAACCCAACATGATGATGCAGGTCGAGCTTGGACCGTCCGGCTTGGTTGGGTTTGAAATCTTTGTAAAAGCATGTTGTCACTATTAAGAGAACCTATATAATGTAGTTATGTTCTTGTAAACAAAAATTAGGCCCCCACAAAACAACAACAACAATTAGGTCTTTTCAGATAAATATGTACTAATATAGTTCATATGGCGCCTTAATTAGTGATTGTACTGGGCCGTGCTTGGGCTGGCCCGACCCGAAGGCAGCATGGTGGGCCATTGGGTCGTGCTTGGGCCTCCCCTTGGCATGGCCGCACGGCACGGTAAGTAAACCAGGCCAGGCTGACCTTGTTTGCCATGGCCCGAAGCATGATGAGTTCGGGCTGAGCTGCACGGCCCAAGTCCTAGGTATATGCACAACAATCCCTTAAGCTGAAAAGGGGCAAAGAAATATTCTTACACTCTCAATAAACTTATGTTGAATTTTTGAGGAAAACTTTGGATGACGGCGCGCATCCCAATAATCGCTGTAGCCCTTTTCTCCCGCCATTATGTGGAAAATTATGACTCCGAGACTGAACACGTCATTCTTGGGTGACACCTTGCGATTGTGTATATATTCTTGTGGCATGAACCCACTGCGTGAAAACATGAGCATCGGCCGCATGGACGTACACTAGTTAGTGTGATACAAGTACGACATATATATTGTCATAAGAAGATATATAAACTGAATTGGGCTATCTACACACACACCGATTATCAACTTACATTGTTCCTTTCGTGTTGCTTTGTTGGTGGGTATACGAGGACCCAAAGAGCTCGGACAAACCAAAATCTCCTATTTTAGGCACCAATTCTTCATCCAGCAATACATTATCCGGCTTTAAGTCTAGATGAAAAATCTTCTTTTCTCCTCCTTTATGAAGGTGGTGGAGGCCCTCACATGTCCCCTTAATTATTTTGTACGTGATCGGCCAATTATGTATGCATGACTCGGCTGCAGAAGGAAAAAGAGATGTCTATGTCATAGACTCAACATGGCATAATCATATTTTGATTGCAAGCTAGATGATAGTATAACTAAATTTTAGGTAGGGCACCATCATACCAGAAATATGCTTGGCAAGGCTTCCTCCCTTCATATATTCAAAGCAGAGAGCTCGATCTATTACTTGAGACCAAACCAATTTTCCTTGGTACTCAACATCTTTATGTGCTATCTCATAGCAATACCCAATCATCCGTATGACATTTTTATGCTGAACTTTCTTAAGGTTGCGAAATTCATTATCAAATGCCTCATCATCAACTCCATGGACGGGAAAAAGCTTCTTGATAGCAATTTCGTGCCCATTAAGCACTCCCTGTTCTGCTGTTCATATTGATTAAGGTTTGGGCTATTGTTAGAGGTTAGAGGTACCATCCGATAATAACAAAAAGTATAATATGATCATTTAGAACAGATTAAACATAATATGAGTAACCATGCCTACCTTGTAAACTTCTCCATAGCCACCACTACCAATTTTCAACTTCTTTGAAAAATCCTCTGTGATTGTCTTTAGCAAATGCAATTGGATAGGCTTTGCATCCAACGAGGACATTTTCTTGGACACATAATCCATTGGGTGTTGTTATCCTTTTTGAAGAGAGCCTTCAGTAAGACAAAAGGTAACAGTAAAAAATATTTCTAGAAGAAGTGGGCAATATCTAAACATCAAATATTTCATAACAACCGCTTTATTTTCATGACAATATTCTTTGCAGACAAAAGGGAGAAGAAACTAGTTGGAAGCAAGAGCAGTGACACTTGAGCTTACCTGGATCGGAGTCAAGACGCTGCAGGGATGGGATGAGTGGTTGGCTCCTCAGCGAGCAGAGGATCCATCCAGCACCTCTTAAATACAGGGATTGGATGGGAATTTAGGAAATGAGTGATTGCGTCCTCAGAAGCAGCTCCATAGAACAGCGAAGTGTCAGCATTCTGGTTTTAATCAGTTATTTTGACGCACGTATTGCTTTGCTCTCACCGTCAGATGCTGTTGTCCATGGCTGCATTAATGTTTGCATAATAGTTGTCTTTCTGCAAGCTTAACAGACATCATCATTAGTAATTAATTACAGGAGAGCCGACCTGTGTTATGGCGCTGCTAGAAGGAAGGCGCGAGAGGGCCGGCCGGGGGCCTTTTTGCCCACGGCCGAGCAAGAGGGAAGGGATTTCCTTATTAATTCTTGCTTGATTAGATTGATACATCTCCCCTCTTTATATAAAGATGTTTACTTGACTCCCAAGCAAGGCTTACTTGACCCCTAAGCAAGCGACTCTTATCTCTAATTAACCCTAAGACTAACGGGCCCATTAGCCCCATTACGTACTCTAACACTACACCCCACCTGGACATGCAGCTTGTCCTCGAACTGCACCCTAACCAACTTATAACCATGACTCGACGCAACACAAACCTAACACCTAAAAACAAGCATTTTATATCTCGGCTTGGTTTATTACTCTCAACTTGAAATGGACTGGGACGCTTTATTTTGGACCCCTTAACAAAAAGTGGACACCATTCGCACGTCGGACGTGCACGTGTACAGCCACCTGGATCCCATGGAAACCAGCCACTGTAGCAGTTGGGACGCGGTGCCCTCCTGTCGGTGACACCCTGCCTTCTCCCCGCCGGACGGCTGTTGGTCTGCACCGCACAGAGAAGAGTGGAGGGCTTGCGATGGAGAATGACGAGGAAGGGTGCGCCCCCCAACCGCCGATGTCGCAGACTTTGAGGTCGCTGTCCGTGGGGACGAGATCGAGGTCCTTTGCGCAGCAAAGGACAACTTGGAGGAGCGGCAACTGCAGACCACGCATCTCCCGCACACGCCGACGCGCTAGGAGGCTGCGCGCAGCAGCCTGTAGCCTCACCGCCGCGCTTCCAGGCCCTGGCGTGCCACGCGCCGGGCGTCTCCGCAACTCAGTGCGCCGAGTTATTTGTGGGCGGTCTACCGGACCATATCCGCATGGACGTGGAGCTTCGGGGACCCCAGGATCTCTAGTCGGCCATGTATTACGCCCGCGCGTTCGAGCGCCGCGCGGTGGCCATCCAGCAGGAATCACCGTCCCAGACTGCTGGGTCGCTACCCGGACCGAATTCCGCGCAGGGTCGGCCTGTGCAGGCTTCTGCGGCAGCCCTCGCCGCGACCGCGGGGTGCCCGTTCCGTCGGCTCACCCCAGCCGAGATACTCGAGCGTCGCCGCCAAGGGTTGTGCTTCAACTGCGACGAACCCTACAAGCCCGGCCACGCCTGCCCGCGACTCTTCTACCTGGAGGTGGCAGACTACGTTCCGGAGGACGCCGTCGCTGCCGACCTGGCCGCCCCAGATGTCGAGAAGGTGTTTGACGCTGGTTGATTACCTCGAAGAGTTCAAGCAAGCGCTTCCCCACCTTACAGCTCGAGGACGAGCTGTTTGTGCAGGCGGGGAGAAGTGTTATGGCCGGCCGGCTTAGGCCCGCAAGTTATCTTAGTTTTTATTTTCAGATTAGGCAAGTTATCTTAGGCAAGTTATCTTAAGTTGATTTTTCTACAAGTTATCTAGGATATAAATATAGGTTGTAAGACTCTTTTTGAAGGTAAGCAATAAGAAGAATATTATCTCCTATTGCCCGGTTCCCGTAGGAGCCGAAAACCCTAGCCGCCATCAGCCCTAGCCGCCGCCCTTCTCCTCTCCTGCGACGGCGCCCAGCCGCCGGCGTGGCCGCTCATCGCCACGCCCAGCCCCCTCTTTCCCCTACTGCCTACGGCCAAGACCGGGCAGAACCCTAGCTCCCAACAACCTGTATAATGCCTAATGCCTGCACCTAGTTGGCCTTGTCGGCAATGGCATCGTGGTTGCAACTTGCTGATAATTTAACCTCAAATGCCACCAATGCCAAGAACACTTGATCAGCCTTATCTTTGACTACGAACCTGTGCTCTGATTTCTGAACGTCCGGGGAAGCTGATTGGTTCAGACTCAGTCCAACTATTTCAAAATGTTTGGTCCAGCATACCGAGGAGCAATAGAACATGCATGCATCACTTGGCTTCCCTTGGCAAGTTTTAGGCTTAATCTTGTGCCCAGATGATCAAGTTTAGATCGATCCGAAGCTATAAAATCTCAACTGCAGAGAAGAAGGAGGAGCTCAAAAAAATCTACTGTGAACTACTTCCTCCGTAAACTAATATAAGAGCGTTTAGATCACTACTTTAGTATTCTAAACTGCTACTATACTATTTGTGTAAAAACTCTAGGACGTCTATGATAATGCTCACATTGTTAGACTTCTTATTGTGAGCTTAACAGATAGACATCATTAGTAAATAATGAATACACAAACAAAATGGTGCCTGCTAGAAGAGAGCCGGGCGGTATAATTATTAAGGATACACAAAACAGTTGGCTTATATTGTTGACACGAAAGAAACAATGTTTGACATTGTCATCGGGTTGCAACTTTAAGGCAATTTAATAAACTCGAATCACAGGCTATGTCACCAAACCACGGGCTGCAAACCATTGGCGCGTTGCTTCATATGTGAACCGCTGAATTGCTGTTCTGACTTCTGAACGTCTAGACAAGCTGATTGGTTCAGATAACGTGTTAAGACCACAACTTGACATGTCTAGAATCGGTCGAACTATTTCGAAATGTTTTTTCCAGAATTCCGATCGAGTAATGGAAAAGGACTAGGTCACAAGTAGCTAGCTAGTGCGGCCAAAATACATTGCCCTAAAG
Organism: Triticum aestivum; assembly: GCF_018294505.1. Lineage (NCBI taxonomy): Eukaryota > Viridiplantae > Streptophyta > Magnoliopsida > Poales > Poaceae > Triticum > Triticum aestivum. Next base: position 5,120,208 of record NC_057806.1, read on the forward strand.
ACATTACAACTAACTTTGCCTTTTTGTCTAATTTTGCCTTGTTTCCATTCCACCAATCTTCCCAAGTGCAGTGTTGATAGTGTGTAAATTCTTTTGTCTTATGCTAGAATATTCCATGGTATTATGTGGAAAACAGCGAAGGTGGTGACAAGTTCTATCCCATTGTATGTATACATGTGTCATCCTAGCTAATTATTGCAGCTGTATAGTCAGGTCAACTCTCATTATTCCTGCAAAACGAAGTCAACTCTTGTTAGAGATAATACCATGCCATGTCATGTCATGAGTATTTAATTTGCACTTGTCCTAATTGGTTATGCAACTATGTTTACCTACTGCACATTGATGTATAAAGCTCCAGCGATCGCCCCACGCAACTAGCAGTGCTCTTCAATTTCTTTTTTAGAAAAGGAGGATGACCCCCGGCTTCTGCATCTGGACGGATGCATACGGCCACTTTATTAATTATTCTCACAAGCCTTGCAAAGTAATACAACAGTAAGACTAAAGCCGCCGTCTAAGCACCTCTATCCAACTGATGAAGGGGCGCAGATAGTCTGGGCCTAATACCAAACAGACATCGCAGCCAAACCTAACATCTAAGACCTGAGAACCCATCCAGGACGCCTGCCGGGCATGGGTCTCACCGGTCTGGCGTGCACTCAGATGCCGCCGCCGCCAACTACCACCGCTCCATCTTCAGAACTGTACTGATGCATCAACCTTGCTCGGTCTAGCTATCGTCGACGCCACCACGGCGCCAAACGGCACCTCCTCCCTGCGCGCACACAGCTGAGCACGTCGCGGTCGCCACTGATACACCTCAGCGCCATGCTGCCAGGTATCACCAGCCGACACAGCTTGAAGTCCTTGGTAGATCTGTCGTGCGTAGCACCTGCCGACCAGGCATGACAAAGCGTAGCACCTGTCGGTCAGGCATGACTTGACATCACCACCGAACCTCCGTGCAAGACGAAGCCGCTCCACCTCCTGCCTCTGACATCCAGTTGTGCTCCGCAAACGATGCTCCCAAGAGAGAAACGACACCGCAGTGCCGCCATCGTCCGATCTGGAACACCAGATCCTAGGGTTTCTCCCGGAGCAGCACGAGTGGGTCGACAAAAGTTACACGACGATGCCTTCATCAAGGTAACGGCGAGAACGCCGCCATCGCCTGCCATCGGCTCGGTTTTCACCGGCAACCATGTCTCCCCTACTCGCAGCCGGGACAAGATGATGGATCTTGAGATCCGATCACCAAGCCTCTGGCCGGCCATCTCGGGAAGAAGATGACCACCACGTCCACCAGTGTCACCACGCTGGGCACGCGTCGCCGCCGGCACCCCCATGGTGCCTAGAGGCCGACAAGCCCCGACGAAACCCCTGCCTCGCCAGCCGCCATGGCCCAGACCCCAGCACCACCAGATCCAGATCGGATCGGGGTCCAGGGCCCCAAGCCGCAACCGCCGGGAGGCAGCACCACTGGACGGTGCCTAGCCCTCCAGCCTGCCGCCGAGTCATCGCCGGAGCTCCGCCGCGCCACGCCGCCAAGCCGCCGCCGGGATACCTCGCGCCGCCGAAGCCACAGCCGCCGCGCGTTGGAGAGGCCTGGAGCCGCAGCTGCACCGCCGCCAGGCAGGAGCGCCGCCACCCAGCACGCCCTCCGTTGCGCCGCTGGGCCCCGCCCAGCCCAGCGCCATCTCGCGCCACGCCGTCCCGCGCCGGACGCCCATCGCGAGGAGAGGGGCAAGATCCCCGCCGCCACCAACGCCGGCCGGTCTTTGCCCGGCGGCGCTGTGCGGTGGCGGCGGGGGGAGAGAGGGCGACGAGGGAGTACGAGGGGCGGCGGCTAGGGTTTCCCCCGAGGACGCTCGCGGGAGCGGCTCGGGGGTCAACTTTGGAGTGCCAAGTCCCTCAATGGTCAGGCATTCCGTTTCCTAATCCTCCTGGTTAGTGATTTATGCTCCCACTTGTTTCTGGTCTCCCGAGTCCTAAGTTCCTGCTTCTCAATTAAGTTCTTTATACGATCTTGTGCCGTTCATGCCAGTTTTAGGTTATTATTGTGCATCCGTGTTCATTATGCTCACTCTGCAATCGTGCATTTTCTATAAATGTTCAACACAATACACAGAATCTTAGGCAAATTCAACCGGATATGCAGAAATTGCCATCAAAACAAAGGAAAAGATGACCAGATCCACTGGACGTGGAAAATTATATCTAGAGGATTTTTCGAAATAATCCACATGATTCGACAAATGAAAGCTCATTAGTTGTATTTACGGTGAGGGCATCAAAGTCATCAAAATACAAAATACGACATGCTTCCTCTTACTCATCAGTTGTTCACCAATTTGATACATTATCAAACTTGTTAATCAATTTCAACATTTGTATCATGTCGCCACAATAATTGCAGATGTCAGTTATCATAAATTCTAGCACCAATATAGCTGCTACGCAGAAATATGTAGAAAGCAGATAGATTTGCTGCTACACCAGAATTCTTGTTATCTTTTTTTTTTGTTCCACCTGAGCATAGGGGCCATTCCCTAAAACCCAGGTCTTCATAGTTGTAGTCCATGTGAACATAGGAGGGAAGAGGTCGTCAGATGTAGAAAGGCGGTGTGTTGGTGGAGAAGCACCATAGACGCGTGGGAGGAGCTCGCATGGAGGAGATGTCTAATCTTAAGATTTTTTTTTGTATCTAGTGTTTCATAGATAGGAGAGAAAAGTATACTTTTCATCCCTTAATTCTTGACGGAGTCTAGATTTGGTTCCTCAACTTCAAAATCGGACAACCTGCACTCTTAACTTCTCAAACCGGACAAGATTCATCCCTGGTCACGGTTTTGACCGGTTTTGGTGGTGTCCCACCCCAGTTTTAACCGTTCCGACTCAAATTTGCCTACCTTTTCCAAGTCCACATACTGTTTTCAAATTCGGTTACTTTTTCAAATACGTGAACCTTTTTAAATTTTGTGTACTTTTTTTAAATCGGCGTACTTTTTTTCCAAGTTCATGTATTTTTTCAAAATTGCATATGTTTTTTAAAGTTCATTTAGTTTTTTTAAGTTTTAATTTTTTAAAATTGATGCACCTTTCATACTCGAGTACATTTTTCTGAAAGAGTTCATGAATTTGAAAATTTTATGCGAACTTGAAAAAAGTATGCGGATATGGACTTCTTTTGCGCAAAATATTTGGATTTGAAAAATTATTTCAACTTGAAACAAGTATGTGAATTTCATACAAAGTTCATGGATTATAAAAGCAACACGGATTTGAAAAAAAAGCGGACTTTGAAAAGCATGTGGATTTGAAATAAGTATGCGAATTTCAGAAACAATTCATGGCTTTGAAAAGTACTTGGATCTGATAAATTTACCCAAACTTGGGAAAAATACGGGGATTTGGAAAAAATACGTAAATGTTAAAAATCAAAGATTTGAAAAAAGTACGCGAATTTCAGAATAGTTCGCTGATTTGAAAAAAAAATATGTTTATTTTTTAAAAAAATACGCGACCTTGAAAAAACTATGCAGAGTTGAAAAGTGTATGTGAATTTCAAAAAATTCACGGATACAAAAAAATTACAGGAATATGAGTGAGCACCGGTCAAAACCGGGGTGAGTCAACACCAAAAACCAGTCAAAACCGAGTCCGGGGACAAACCTTGTCCGGTTTCGGTAGATGGGGGGTGCAAGTTGTCTGATTTTGAAGTTGAGGGACCAAATCTAGACTTCACTAAAAGTTAAAGGACGAAAAGTATACTTTTCTCTAGATAGAACTACAGTTCATATTCATCTTTCTTGAAGGCTCCGGTGCACTCCTTGGCAGAGTAAATCTCTTCAAAAAGGTGCATGTGGTTCTTCTATGGTATAGTTGGACATCTGTTTCCCCGCAAAAAAAAAACAATAGTCAAACATCTGTTGGTTTCATGTTGTTTTCAGTTTATAACATTTAAGGAGATGTGGCATGCAAGGCGGAAATCTCTTTATCTTTTTCTTTGAGAAAAGTATATTTTTGGTCCCTCCAGTTAACCAAAAATCTACACATGGTTCCTTAAAAATTTTCAGACTATATTTGGTCCCTCACAATGGCGGAGCTTGGTGGGGGCCAACCTGGGCCATGGCCCCCCCCCCCCCCCCAGCTCATATGAAATTTTTTGTATATACCTTAGTATTAGGCCTATTTATTCACCAAAAATCATTTAAAATAAATTATGTTTGCCCCCCAACCCATGGCCCCCCATGATTTCAGCTCAAGCTCCGCCACTGGTCCCTCATATCCCAAAACCTGGCAATTTTCGTCCAAAACCAGAGTAGAGGAGAAAACAGGCCACATGGAAGCGGTTTTCTTTTCTCTCTCCTCCTGCCATGTAGGACGGGCTGTTTGGTCAAACTGACGGCCGCTCTCTCTTCCCCGATGATTTCCTCTCTGCCCCCTCTCTCTCTCTGTCTGTCTCGACCGCCTTGTCGTCGCCTTGATCGACGGTCAGTCTGGCGGCCTTCGGTCGTCACCACCTCCTCCCTCCCTGGCCATCCGTTGGATCCGGCTGTGGAGTACCTCCTCGACTGCCGTGCAGCGTTTTGATTTTTGGTTTGAGAGTTTTTTCGTCCCACACTGAGATGGCCGAATTTTGGCCATTTTCAAAAAAATCGGTCAAAATTTAACTGAAATTTGACTAAAATTTGACCAAGTTTTGTCAAATTTGACCAATTTCAGTGAAAGCTAGATTGCGCCCCAGGCCGAGATGGCCGAAATCCGTTTTTCTTGGCCGAAAATCAAAACACAGCTGTCGTGGCCGTCGCCTGGAGTACCTCCCCGTGCCCCTTCTCCACCTAGTGCAGGAGCACCTCCTACACCACCGTCCGCCATGAATCGAGCCTCCGTATGACCGCTGTTGTCGAGCTCCCTCTCCTCCACCCGTTGCCGGCAGGTGTGGATTGAGGATGACCGCAGTGACCGCCGGTTGGATCTGTGGTGCCTCACGGGCATATGGTTGAACAGCCTGCGCGCGTCGCCTGCCCGGCCGCACTTGCCGTACATCTTGGTCAGCGTCGTGGCGTGAACTCAGGGACATGTCTGTCTAGGGTGAGTAGAACGGACTGTCCGAGTAGAACATGGAGCTTCTCGGCGCGCTCATGTCCATGCTGCAGGAAGAGAAAGGCAACTTGCCACCCGTTCGAATGAGCTCGTGTACACAGCCGGCTCCCTGCCACCGGTTCGCGGGTCGTCGCCGCCACCACCCCCGTTTTCCCCTTCTATTCCGGTTTTGGACGAAAATTGCCTGGTTTCGGGACATGAGGGACCAAATATTGCCCAAAAAATGTTGAGAGACTATATATAGACTTTTGATGAACTTGAGGGACCAAAACATACTTTTCTGTACAGAGGCCCACCTACTGTTATGCATTGGTGGGACCCTCTCGCCTAGCTTGTCGCGGTCTGATAGGAGGAGGTTGAGGTTTCAGGTTGGTTACCCCAGTACATGATACTATTATATATCTATTATATATGGTGTCGAGTGTCAGATAATGTAAGGACTGAGCCGTGTTTCCTGTACTATTTATTCTCACGACGATCTTGTTTTCTTTCCCTTCATTAAGAAATTTGTTTTCTTGTATTTACATTCACACTTTTCATTTGTGTATTCACTATAGATGGTCCAAGGAGCTGATATAACATGAATGCAGACAAGTGTATACCGTTACAAGATTTACAGAAGATTACAAATGAATTCTCGGAGCACTCAAGAATAGGAAGGGGTGGGTACGGAGACGTTTTTTTTTTGCGGGGTTAAAGGGATTTCATTGCTCAACTAGGAGAGAGGTCCTCCATACAAAGTTGTGGTACATTAGCAGGACCCGAACTAATCCATAGAACCGTACGGGCTTCAACAAGACCAAAGGTAGCTAGTCTATGACTTACAATATTTTTGTTCCTACTAATATGAGAAATTGAGCTATCCCTTTCACCAAGAAGTTTCCTCACTTCATTCACCAACATTGCATTCATCGATCTGTCCATGGACTGTGACTGAATGGAATCTACCGCGACTTTACAATCCATCTCAACATCGATCGGAAAGTCTGACCATTGTAGTGCAAACTTGAGCCCCTCTAGGCACGCAGCTAACTCAGCTTGCAATGGACTCGCACAGCTCAGGAGATTTCTGCATGCGGAGAAAACTATCCCACCGGTGCTGTCGCGGAGGATCATCCCGGCACCTGCCTCACCCGTCTCCTTGATGTAAGCGCCATCTACATTTAGCTTCACCCGGCCATGTACAAGAGGAGTCCATCTAGCAGCCTGAGTAGCAACCTTCTCATGTATTAAAACCAGTGGGCGTCCGTCAACATCAATAGGAGTCTTTCCTTTTAACTGATCGGTTGCAGGGTCATACTTGATGCCAATTAGCGAATGTGCATAGCTCTGCAAGAATCGGCATGATGCGTCCACTGGTGGTGGTGGCTTATCATGTACTATCTCATTACGTACATGCCAAGTACGCCAAAAAATCATTAGCACACGCATGCGATCATCATCTCCAAGTTCATGCAGTACATCAAATAGCCACTCCACGCCCGTGGGACGAACTCCTGCAATTTCCGGCAATTTCCAGTGTTTCGCCATAGCCTTCCAAAGAGCGACCGCTCGCGGACACCTACAGAAGACATGGAACGTGGCCTCTCGCTCCATCGCACAGAGTGGGCATATATCAGAAGTTTCCAAGGATCTAGTATGCTTATTAGCCCAAGTAGCCAGAGAATTTGAGGCAAGCTTCCAAGCAAATATACGAACCTTCGGAGGAGCAGGGCACCTCCATATTAGTGCCCAGACGGCACGCCGTCCGTCCGGTGCCCTGCTCGCTGCCACTGAAGTAGGCATAAGCCGTTCGTTGAGGGCGAGGCGATACGCACTCCGAACTGAAAAGACTCCGGACCGCTCGGCCGCCCAAGCGATGACGTCTCCTCCGAGCCGTGGCGAGGCTCTAATCTTCATTATTTCTTGAACGTCGATGTGCAGGAAGTGTTGATGGAGGAGTGTGACGTTCCAGTTTCCATGTACGTCCAGAAGGTCGCTCACCCGACGGAGTCGGCAGCGTCCTTGGATGGTTATCGGACCACGCGCCAGCGGATGAGGGATCCATTGGTCCCGCCAAATCCGGACCGAGGTACCATCGTCAATGCGCCATATGAGCCCCTTCTTGAGGAGCTCTAGTCCATGGACAATGGCCTGCCAAGTTGGCGATGCATTGCCTGAGAATACGGTATCCTCCAGCCGACCATTAGGAAAGTAGCGGGCCTTCAACACCTGCGCACATAGGCTATCGGATTAGCAATAAGATGCCAAGCTTGCCGCGCGAGCAAGGCTTGGTTAAAGAGTCTGAAATCTCGAAATCCCAATCCGCCTTGATCCTTTGGTTTAATCATCGTGTTCCACGCCCGCCAATGCGTCTTCCTCTTGCCCTCCTTAGCTCCCCACCAAAAGTTCCTGACCATGCGGGTGAGGTCATCACAAACACTCCGAGGTAGACGGAATACACTCATGAGGTATGTGGGGAGGGATTGCGCGACTGCTTTTATAAGTATCTCCTTCCCTCCTTGTGAAGCCGCTTCACCCCATATCAAGAACCTCTTTGTAAGTTGTTCCTGGAGACCTTGGAACCGGCCCTTTGACATGCGTCCTGTAGGTGTTGGCAGACCTAAATATTTTTCCTCAAACTTAGGGTTTTGCACTTCTAGAACTTGCACAACAGCAGCTACATCAGTAGGGCGGCACCTGCTGCCAAAGAAGATTGAGCATTTCATAGGATTAACAAACTGGCCCGTAGTGCGTTCATATACAGTGAGAGCATCCCGAATCTCCATGGCGTCCACGGACATGGCACGGAAGAACAAGAGGGTGTCATCCGCGAAAAGTAAATGAGAAATACCAGGGGCCCGTGGGCACACATGAAGTGGTTGCAGCAGTCCAAGTTGCACCTTATGTTTCAAAATAGCATCCAGTCCGTCGGCGACCAACAAGAATAAGAATGGTGAGAGCGGGTCTCCCTGCCGTAACCCACGGGACGGTGCGAACGAATTTGAGAGGGCTCCATTGAGTTTAACCTTATATGTCACCGAGGTCACGCACGTCATGATCCAGTGCACCCACCGGCGATCAAAGCCCAACTGTTGCATCATCCGCTTCAGGAATTCCCAGTCCACCCTATCATATGCTTTTGATAGGTCTAACTTGTATGCACAAAAACTACTATCAGGGTCCTTCTCCTGCTTAATGGCGTGGATACACTCAAAGGCAATGTAAGCATTATCAGTAATTAACCTTCCAGGTACAAATGCACTTTGCTCCGGTGCAACGATGTCATCCAGTAAGGGCCTTAGTCGGTTTACTAGGCATTTTGAGATTACCTTGTAGACCACATTACATAAGCTGATTGGCCGGAACTCGGTGAGTGTAGTGGGGTTCGCCACCTTTGGAATAAGCACAATGGATGTTGAATTAATTCCCTCGGGCATAATACCTGACTCAAAAAATAGCCTGACAGCCATAATAACCTCCTCCTTCAGTATGCCCCAATGCCGCTGAAAAAACCTTGCAGGGAAACCATCCGGTCCTGGCGCCTTTAAGGGCCCAATCTGAAACAGGGCATCGCTAATCTCCTTTTCAGTGAAAGGGGCACATAATTTATCATTCATATCTGGACTTATTTTTGCTTGGAACAAGTGCAAGATCTCCTCTGGATGGATATTTGGGTCGGCCGTGAACAAATCCTCAAAGTACTCTTTTGCCATGTTCATCATAGCATTCTGATCTTGCTGCCATGTCCCATTGCTATCTGTTAGGCCCTTGATTCTATTTTTCCTAGCACGCCAAATAGCCTTATGATGGAAAAAATTTGTGTTCCGGTCCCCCTCCTTTAACCAGTCAATGCGAGATCGTTGGAGCCACAACATTTCCTCCTTGTAGAGAAGTTCATTCATTGCGTCCATCTCTTTCCGCAATTCTGCGCGGTCAGCATTCATGTGCATGAGCTCTTCTAACCGCGAACGAGACTTTTCTAGCTCTCTTGTTACGTTTCCAAATTTCCTATTACTCCATGCATGAAGTTTGCCCATTACCTTCCCTAGTGCAAGATGTACATCCCGCAGATTGTTTTTGCCTCCTGCTTCCTTCCACGCCTGTAACACAACCTCCTCCAAAGCTGGATCCCGTTCCCACATAAGTTCGTACCGGCGGCAGCGGCTTGGCCGTGGTTCCCTGTCCGGTACACACCTCATCAGGACCGGGAAATGGTCAGAGCAGGGGGAGACGAGGTGCACCACCGCCGCTTCTGCAAAGATATCACGCCAGGAGTTCGTGGCCACTGCTCGGTCTAGCCGCACTTGGACATTCGCCCTGCCGCCTCGTCGATTATCATAAGTGAATGGGTAGCCTGCAAACCCCAAGTCAATTAGTCCACAAGTTTCTAAAGCATCTCTGAAAATAAGCATTTGCCCCGGCGCTCGTGGAGTTTCTGACATATGCTCATAGTCCCACATGGCTTCATTAAAATCTCCAACAAGCATCCAAGGCAAGGCACTCTGGCTGTGCAAGCGACGTATTGCATCCCACACTTCATGTCTATTTTCCACGCGAGGTTCGCCATAAACAAAGGTTATACGCCATGGAGGCTCTCTGACTGAAACACAGACATGCGCATCAATCCATCTTTTATTAGCATCCTTGATCTCCACTATTAAAGATTCATGCCAGAATAATGCAAGACCTCCACTGCGACCCTCACTACTAACTCCTTCAAAACCCTGTAAACGTAACCGAGAACGAAGACGATACATCTTTTCTTTTGGTTGCCTAGTTTCACACAAGAAAACGAATTTCGGGGAATGAGCACCCACAAGTGCTACCAAATCACGAACTGTGCGAAGGTTCCCCGCCCCTCGACAGTTCCAACTTAAACAATTCATTGCTCCTGACGGGGCGCCACACTTGGCCCCGTCAGTTTACCGGCGGCCCCATGGCCGGTTGCCTCCAAGTCCACTGAGCGCTCCCTACTGTTTACCTCCTCCATTAGAAACTTGTGTTCTAGTCTGGTTTTCTTCTCTTTTAACTGTACTTGGAGTACTACTCCTTCCTCTTCCAGTTCTGCAAGCACATCCTCTCCCACAGCATCCTCTCCTTCCAAGACGTTCTTCCAGCCTGCTGCGCCCAGCCTATCCATATTGCAGTCATCTTCCTGTGCCATAGAACAAACTGACGACGTCCTCCTGTCCGCAATGACGAGCACTCGCGCATCTAGGTTTGCCACCAGCAGTGCTTCAGTTCCCTCGCCGGACGGCTTCGGGCGGGCAGCATCCACTAAGGGAGCCCCGTGATCGCCCCCACCGCCCTTCAAGTTCACGTCTGCACTCACCAGCAGCATACCTAAGGTTCGCGACGACGGCGACAAAGGCTGTGCGGGGGAACGCAGCGGCTTCGGCAGCATCTGCAGTAGGAGTTGATCAGGCGGATCACCGGGTTTCTGGTGCCTCTCTGGACTGCCCCTAGGATTAGATGTATATCCATCCACGAGCAGATGCATGAAGTAGTAGTTGTAGGCCGAATTCATCCCAGACTCATGGCGTGAACCAGGTGGAAACCTAGCCTGCGGCTTCCCATGGCGATAGACAGCGGGATCGCTTCCACCCTGAGGACCAAGCGATCGGGGAGCGGACGCAGCCGCAACAGGGCCATCATGGCGCGGAGGCGCACATGAGGCAGCGGTGCCGACCACCGGCAGGCCAAAGCCCGGCGGCGGCGGCAGCAGTGGCGGCGAGGGCGGGGGCCCATAGTCGCCAGACTCCTGAAACCCTAACATCAGGGGCTCCTGTTCTCCCTCTGTGTCATCGATAATAATTTGGGTACGGAGACGTTTACAAGGTATATACTTTATTACTTGACATTGTTTCAACTAATTAATGTACCAACACTAACAACAAACAACCCAATTGTAAACAAATAATCGTGTAAATGCTTATCTCGAGTAGGGAGTTTACAATGGGAGAGAGATTGCTGTGTACTGGTAGAAAAAGGGCCTTTAGTCCCGGTTCATAAGGGCCTTTAGTCCTGGTTCTTGAACCGGGACTAAAGGGTCATTACTAATGCCCTGACCCTTTAGTCCCGGTTCAAAGCAGAACCGGGACTAAAGGCCCTCCACGTGGCCGGTCCACCTTTAGTCCCGGTTGGTAACACCAACCGGTACTGAAGAAAATTTTCTGATTTTTTTTGAATTTTTTTATTTTTTTATTTTTAAATTTCTGAATTATTTTAACCTGTAATCTCTAATCACCATCACCACTGCTCAATTTAATCTCTAATCACCCCTTATCATTCCAAATCATCTAACTTTCCAGACGGTCACCCATCCCCCCACTCCCCCAGCCTGAGCACGCTTAATTTCCGGGTTCTATTCTCCCTCGTTTTCAAGTCTGCACTCGTTGTTTTCCTGACAATAGTAAGATGTCAATCCTATTAAACCTCAGGAGTTTAGCTTGAGCATGAAGTCACACATTTCACTGTTTGAGTTTGAAACTATTGTTCTAAAAAACAATAATTGTTTAGTAACACTAATATTTCTTGAATAAGTAGTTTGACCATTGTTTGACCACAATTTGACCAGATTTGACCAAAATTCAAAAAAACTGAAATAATTATTTAATAACACTAATATTCTTGAATAATTATTTAGTAACACTAATACTTCTTGAATAAGTAGTTTGACCATAGTTTGACCAGATTTAATGAAAATTAAAAAAAACTGAAATTTGAGCATAACTTTTTTTCCTTTTGGAATTTGAGGATTCTACAAATTTGCAAACAGGCCGTAGGCGGTCTCCATTGGATGTAGCTTTTCGAGTAGATGATTTTTCATATAAAAAACTTTTTAATCCGAGTTGGTATGCAAAATTTATGCCCATTTTACAAATTCCAGAGAGATTTTGTAAATAAAGTCGAAATTCATATTTGTAAATTTTCCCAACAACTAGACCACATATCACATGGGAAACTTATTTTATTTTATTTTTTTGACATTTCCATCATTTTCTTTTGTTTTTTCTAAAACTGAAAAGGCGGTCCACGGGGGGCGAGGGGGGGGGGAGTTTGAAAATGGGACCATTAGTCCCGGTTGGTGGCACCAACCGGTACTAACGGTCTAACGTTAGTCCCGGTTGGTGCCACCAACCGGGACTAATGGGCATCGCACCTTTTAGTCCCGGTTCGTGGCACGAACCGGGACTAAAGGGCCCAGGTGAACCGGGACTAATGCCTTAGCCGCACGAACCGGGATAAATGCACCCATTGGTCCCGGTTCTGGACTGAACCGGGATTAATGGGCTTACCCGGCCTGGACCAAAACCCCCTTTCTACTAGTGGTGAAGTTGCTCCATGTTGATACTCTACGAGGACTTGATGACCAACAATTCAAAAATGAAGTTGGCAACCTTTTGAGGGCTCAGCATCCAAATATCATACAGTTAGTGGGTTATTGTTATGAAACACGGAATATATATGTTGATAACGATGGTGTGAACGATTTTAGTCAGCGCATATATAAAATCATTTGCTTTGAGTACTTGCAGGGTGGAAGTCTAGACAAGTGTCTTTGTGGTATGATAACAAAGCTTTTCTTATCTGTTTAAAAACACCAAATTTGTGAATTCTCATTTGTATAATATTTCTCTTTCAAAACTTGTGTAGACCACTCTTTTGCACCTAATTGGAGCACATATTACAATATTATAAAGGGGATCTCTGAAGGTTTAAATTTCCTTCACAAATGTGAACCACAAGTTTTGCATCTCGATTTGAAGCCTGCCAATATATTGCTAGACTGTTCCATGGAGCCTAAAGTGGCGGATTTTGGATTGTCAAGGCTCTTCACTCAATCACACGCTCATGTCACAGAAAGAATCATAGGAACCCAGTAAGTAGCCCATATGGAACGCCTCATTTTGATTTTTCTTTCTTTTCTTTGTAATCTAATAAATGCTATCTGTACTGATTGTGTCCTTTGTATCATGCATGAAGGAAGTACATGCCACCAGAATTCATAAAAGACCGCATAATCTCAACTAAGAATGACGTCTTTAGTTTAGGTGTTGTAATGATAGAGATAATGACACGACCTGCAGGTTAGTCCAATTCTTTTGAAATGGCTGATCTGGTACAATTAAGGCAGCAGGTGAGAAAAATATTTTCAGTTCAAACCACCACATCATGAATATATATGTTTTTGATGTCTATACTTTATGCATTCCGGCCGTCAAAGTAATGAGTTAATAACTTATTTGCCCTATAAATATTTTTATAAGCTAATATAAAAGTGTTCCTTTTTTTCATTTTCTGAAAGGAAGAAAGTCTAAGGTCCACAAGTCCAACAATTACCCGCACTGGATATCCACTATATGTGCAAGGAACCTACTATATGGAACTGTTAGTTGTCATCATAAACAACCAGTGGTTAAATTGTTCATGTAATTAATCTTCTTGCTAGTAGAAATATCTAGGGTATACTTACTTTTGTATACTACCTGATGTGACAAAAAATCATACGTACAGATTCCAAAAATGAAAAGAAATGATGCCCCCCGCGCTACGGTTTTTAACTCTCTCATCAACAGTCTTGCGCTGCATGAACTCGCTCTGTCTGATCGGCTTTTCACCTGGACAAATAAGCGTGACCCGCCGACGCTGGCTCGCTTAGACCGTGTCTTCTTCGACTCGGCCTGGGACGTAGCCTTCCCGGACTCGTCCCTCTCCTCTCGCCCTCGCCCAACCTCGGACCACGTCCCCCTGGTCGTGGAAGCGTTTACCAAAATCCCTTCGTCTCCGCGTTTCTTCTTTGAGAACGCCTGGCTCCGTGACCCTCAGTTCCTCCCGTCCACCCTTCCTTCCTGGTCGAACGCTGGTCATGGGCGGTGCGCGGTGGGTTGCTTGGCAGCCCGCAAGAAGAGGTACAGAGCTGCGGCCAAGGTTTGGAAACGGCAACACAAGTTCATTCCCACTTTTGATAATGACCGTAAATTCCTGATTGACTTGGTTGATTTTTGGGAGGAATGCCGTTCTTTATCTGTTGATGAGGTCCAGCTCCGCCATGACTCGCGCCTCGCACTGGGGGCCTCGATCAAGCGTCAGAGCGCGTACTGGAAGAAACGCGGGAAATGTCGGGCCGTCTGCGAGGGGGATGAGAACACGGGCTTCTTCCACGCCAGCGCCTCCCATCGTAGGCGCTCCAACGCCGTCCGGGCCTTGGACGTGGACGGGGCTACCATCCTCGATCATGCGGGGAAGGCGGCGGCCCTCCTCTCATTCTACTCCGAGCTCCTGGGCAGGGAGCGTACGTACGTTTGGCGCTTTGACCTGCCGGCCCTGTACCGCGACGCTGCTCGGGTGGACGGGGCGGCCCTGACTAGGCCAACGAGATCGAGGAGGCGGCGGCCTTGCTGGACCGTTCCAGCGTGCGTGGGCCGGACGGCCTCGGCCCGGCGTTCTACCAGGCGGCCTGGGGAGTCGTCTCCGAGGACCTGCAGCGGCTTTTCGCTGTGGTCCATGACGGGACTGCGAACCTTGACGCGATCAACTGGGCCTACATCGCCCTCCTGCCCAAAGGGGCGGCGGTGCCAACGCTGGCTGCTTTCCGCCCGGTCTCTCTTCAGAACGCGGATGTGAAGATCCTCTGCCGCGGCTTCACCTCGCGGCTTCAGCAACAGATCGGCAGCATCATCGACTGCGATCAGTCCGGGTTCCTGGCTGGTCAGAGCATCTCCGAGAACTTTGTTTGCGCTGCTGAAGTCATACAGTGTTGCCACAGGCGCCACGCCCCCACGCTCGTCTTCAAGCTCGACTTCGCGAAGGAGTTTGACTCGGTTGACTGGAGTGCGCTGCGCCGAATCCTCGAGGTGCGAGGGTTCCCTGACCAATGGTGCTCTTGGCTGGACTTGATCTTCCGGTCCTCCCGATCGGCGGTGCTCCTGAATGGCGTGCCAGGGAAATGGTTCACGGTGCGCCGGGGGATGCGTCAGGGGGACCCGTGCTCGCCCTACCTATTCCTCATCGTCGCCGACGTGCTTCAGCAGATGATCCGGCAAGACGGCGGGCTCTTCCATCCTCTGGTGGCCGGAGAGCCACCTCTCGTGCTGCAGTATGCAGACGATACGCTGGTAATTCTCAAGGTGGACGCCGGTGCGGCTGCCCGTCTACGACGGATCCTCGACGACTTCGCAGCTGCCACGGGGCTCACCATCAACTTCTTCAAAAGCACGCTCGTCCCAATGCATGTGCCGGCGGACGTGCTGGACATGACTGTCGGCGCTCTTGGCTGTGATGTGCAAGGATTCCCGCAGGCCTACCTCGGGCTCCCTCTCTCCTGGGAGAAACTCTGCTTCGCGGATTTCCTCCCCATGATCGCCAAGGTCGACAAGTACTTGTCCGGATGGCGGGCGCGCCTCCTCTCCCCCGCTGGGCGGCTCGTCCTCATCAATGCCGTCCTGGATGCTCTCCCCACGTACGCTATGGCGGCTATGTTTCTCCCGCCGGCGGTGATCAAGGCCCTGGACTCGCTGCGCCGTGCCTTCCTTTGGAACGCGGCTAAGCGAGCCTCCGGCACCCAATGTTTAGTGGCATGGGAGAGAGTGTGCCGATCCAAGGCTGAGGGCGGGCTGGGGGTTCGCGACCTCGCAACGCAAAACCGGAGCCTCCTGATCAAGATGCTGCATCGACACCATACCGGCTACACATCGTTGCGGTGGGCGGCGTGGGTCTGGGCTGTGCTCGAGGGACGGTCCCTCCTCTCCAGATCGGCAGCTCGGGCGACCGGGGAGCACGGCAAGGCTCTCAGCGGTCTCCTCCCGCTCTACCGCAGTCTTACGACGGTGGAAGTCGGTGACGGGAAGCGAACATCCTTCTGGTTTGATAATTGGATCTCATGTGGAGCTGTCGCGGCGGCCTTCCCCGCCCTCCTCTCACACGCGACTGATCGGGAGGTCACGGTGTGGTGGGTGCGCTCCCACGGGCTGGACCGCGCGCTTGTGCCCAGGCTCACCACGGCCGGTGCGGCGGAGCGGGGCACCCTCCTGACGCTCATGGATGGGGCCGCCCCAACTCCGGGGGGGGGGGGGGGATGTGCGGAGCTCGGTGTTGTGCCCGGGTCCCCGGGGAGGCATTGCAACGGCTGCGGTCTACGCTCTGGAGAGGTTCGGTGGGGTGCATGCTGCTTTCGCCAAGTTCATTTGGGGGTGCGCGGCTCCCTCTCGAGTCCGCTTCTTCGGCTGGCTCCTGGTCCAGCGAAGGGTGCACACGCGGGACGTCCTTCTTCGGAAAACCATCGTCGTTGTGGAGGAGGCGGCGTGCCCCATCTGCGGAGAGGCGCTGGAGACGGCTGATCACATGATTTTCTCTTGTCCTTTCGCGCGTGCGTTCTGGAGAACCATTGGGCTGGAGGTGGCCGGGCGAGGCTACAATGTTGGGGCTCTGCAGGACCTGGACGTCAGTGCCGTGGCCGGCGAAGCGGCTGCTGCGTCCTTTGTCCTGCTGTGCTGTTGGCAGCTTCGGAAGCATCGAAACGCGGTGGTTTTCCGGGCCGAGCCGCCCTCCCTCGCCCGCCTCCTCGGCTGCTGCAGGGAAGATGCGGCCCTGTGGAGGGGGCGCCTGAAGGTGGTTGACCGGCCGTGCATCGACAAGTGGTTGCTGGTGTTTGCGTTCTCCGACTAGTTTTTTCTTGCCTGCCGCGGGGGAGGGCTTGTGCTCCCCCCACCCTCTATGGCGCGGGCTGTGCGCCGGAGGGGTGATGTCTCCACTCTCCCCCTCTCTGTAAAGAACTTGGTTTGATAAAGGAAAAGGAAAATTCAGGTGGAGGGCGGTTGCCCTCCCCGGTGACTTTCAAAAAAAAAAAGTGAAAAGAAAGGCACAAGTAGAACCTTGCTTCATGAGAGATGATAGGCACATGTACATGTAGTTCACCTTTTATTTCAAGTTTCTTCTGATTAAAAAGAGCTTTCTGTCTGTATTCCGGAGCAAGTACAAGGTAAAAGATAAATTGCTCTCATATTTAGACATCTAGTATTCTCTAGCCATGTTAGTTATCTGCAAAATCGTATATGACACTTCTGAACAGGAATATGGGTTCAGAGCATATATAGCAAAACTTGTCCCCTGCATAACAATATATTGAGCATGCAATTTTTCTGTCAAGAGAACTTTTGAACAAGTATCCTATATCATACTTTTTATTTTCCATCTCAAATTGTATCTCCGTGTTCCTGTTTCATAGGTACTTACCAATTGGAATGCTGTGATTAAATCCACATCGAAGTACCCAAAAGAGGATTTACTTCAAGTGCAGACGTGCATTGACACAGCAATGAGTTGTGTGAAACCTGACAGAAACAATCGACCCACTATATCAGATATCGTGGATACCCTGAATAAGACGGAAGCTCATGTTCCCAGGAGACAGGTAAGATCTGTGTACTTGATGCAAACAAAATAAAAGCTAGAGATCGTTCATTTTACAATTCCTAGAAGATTGTTGTTTGGGTAGTAGCAGTTATAGATTTTGCAGCTCCTCCTTTCCCTGTCATTTTATTTTCCGAATCAAAACTTATTCATTGCATCTTATTGATTCCTCACCTTTAATCTATGTAGAAGAAACTTCATTATAGCTTCACCTAATTCTAGGAACAGAAAAAATAGAGTGGGTCAAAATCATGCCTTGCAACACGACAATAACCGGTGGCGTCAATGTCGTACAAGGCACCATAATGGGCTTAGAGGTTAACTTGACCGGGGTGCCGCTGCTGTAAATAATCCAAAGTTCCATGCCTAGCCAAGTCTGAGTTAGAAAACACAAGATTTCCATATCGTGTTTGGCCTGGATGGATGCTATACGCTGAGTTTCAGTTGTGTACTAGTTGTACTAGTTGTATACGCGAGTTGTGTACTAGTTGTACGTAGATTAGCATACAGTGTCATCATTGAGTCATTATTGTTAGGAATGAGCAACTACTTGCACAGGAGGGACAAAGGCCTGTACATATACATATGTACAATGAGGATAAACTAAAAAGGCTATACACATCTAACACGCCCCCTCAAACTCATGGTGGATTAACAACACTGAGTTTGGAGAAAAGAAAACTATGCTGCGCTCGAGTCTGTGCCTTCGTGAAGAAGTCCGCCAACTGTAACTCAGAGGGCACATAGTGAAGAGCGAGAGGCTGATCCTGCACAGCAGCACGCACAAAGTGGGCATCCACACCGATGTGCTTGATGAGCTCATGCTTCACTAGGTCACGCGCAATACTGATAGCACCAGTACTGTCTGACAATAAGGGAGTCGAGGTAGTAGCACACACACCAAAGTCCTCAAGTAACCACCGTAACCAGATCACCTCAGCCGTCAGCATAGCCATGGCTCGTAACTCAGCCTCTGTACTCGAGCGAGAAACTGCAGTATGTTTCTTTATCTTCCAGGCAATAAGAGAGCCAGCAAGAAAGAAACATTAAGTAGACAGCGAGCGTCGATCAGAGGGATCGCTAGCCCAGGTAGCATCAGAGTAGGCCT
Source organism: Triticum aestivum (assembly GCF_018294505.1). Lineage (NCBI taxonomy): Eukaryota > Viridiplantae > Streptophyta > Magnoliopsida > Poales > Poaceae > Triticum > Triticum aestivum. Next base: position 5,138,818 of record NC_057806.1, read on the forward strand.
GGAACTCAAGAGAGCTGGAGCGGGGAAAGAAAAGGCGCTGAGAGAGCGTGCCACGAAGATATCGTAGAACACAGAGGAGATGGCTATAGTGGACAGAGGTGGGGGCTGAAACGAACTGACTCAGGATATGGACATGATAGGAGATATCAGGACGCGTAACAGCAAGATAGACAAGACTGCCAACAAGGTGACGATTGTTGGAAATATGCCCTAGAGGCAATAATAAAAGCATTATTATTATATTTCCTTGTTCATGATAATTGTCTTTATTCATGCTATAATTGTATTGTCCGGAAATCGTAATACATGTGTGAATAACAGACACCAACATGTCCCTAGTAAGCCTCTAGTTGACTAGCTCGTTGATCAACAGATAGTCATGGTTTCCTGACTATGGACATTGGATGTCATTGATAACGGGATCACATCATTAGGAGAATGATGTGATGGACAAGACCCAATCCTAAACATAGCATAAAGATCGTGTAGTTCGTTTGCTAGAGTTTTGCAATGTCAAGTATCCTTTCCTTAGACCATGAGATCGTGTAACTCCCGGATACCGTAGGAGTGCTTTGGGTATACCAAACGTCACAACGTAATTGGGTGACTATAAAGGTAGACTACGGGTATCTCCGAAAGTGTCTGTTGGGTTGACATGGATCAAGACTGGGATTTGTCACTCCGTATGACGGAGAGGTATCACTGGGCCCACTCGGTAATGCATCATCATAATGAGCTCAAAGTGACCAAGTGTCTGGTCACGGGATCATGCATTACGGTACGAGTAAAGTGACTTGCCGGTAATGAGATTAAACGAGGTATTGGGATACCGACGATCGAATCTCGGGCAAGTAACATATCGATTGACAAAGGGAATTGCATACGGGGTTGATTGAATCCTCGACATCATGGTTCATCCGATGAGATCATCGTGGAGTATGTGGGAGCCAACATGGGTATCCAGATCCCGCTGTTGGTTATTGACCGGAGAGTCGTCTCGGTCATGTCTGCATGTCTCCCGAACCCGTAGGGTCTACACACTTAAGGTTCGGTGACGCTAGGGTTGTGAAGATATGTATATGAAGTAACCCGAATGTTGTTCGGAGTCCCGGATGAGATCCCGGACGTCACGAGGAGTTCCGGAATAGTCCGGAGGTAAAGAATTATATATAGGAAATGCTGTTTCGGCCATCGGGACAAGTTTCGGGGTCACCGGTATTGTACCGGGACCACCGGAAGGGTCCCGGGGGTCCACCGGGTGGGGCCACCTATCCCGGAGGGCCCCATGGGATGAAGTGGGAAGGGACCCAGCCCAAAGTGGGCTGGGGCGCCACCCCCTAAGGGCCCATGCGCCTAGGGTTTAGGGGAAACCCTAAAGGGGGGCGCCCCCTTGCTTGGGGGGCAAGCCCCCCACCCCTTGGCCGCCGCCCCCCTAGGAGATCCCATCTCCTAGGGCCGGCCACACCCCTTGGGCACCCCTATATATAGTTGACGAGAGGGAGGACTTCATACCTCAGCCTTTGGTGCTTCCCTCTCCCCTGTTACATCTCTCCCTCGCAGTACACGGCGAAGCCCTGCTACTGTGACGCCCTGCATCCACCACCACGCCGTCGTGCTGCTGGATCTTCATCAACCTCTCCTACCCACTTGCTGGATCAAGAAGGAGGAGACGTCTCCCGTCCCGTACGTGTGTTGAACGCGGAGGTGCCGTCCGTTCGGCGCTTGGTCATCGGTGATTTGGATCACGTCGTGTTTGACTACTTCATCCCCGTTCTTTGAACGCTTCCGCTCACGATCTACAAAGGTATGTAGATGAAATCTGAATACTCGTTGCTAGATGAACTCATAGATGGATCTTGGTGAAACCGTAGGAAATTTTTTGTTTTCTGCAACGTTCCCCAACAGTGGCATCATGAGCTAGGTCTATGCGTAGTTCTTCTTGCGCGAGTAGAACACAATTTGTTGTGGGTGTAGATGTTGTCAACTTTCTTGCCGCTACTAGTCTTATCTTGCTTCAGCGGTATTGTGGGATGAAGCGGCCTGGACCAACCTTACACGTACACTTACGTGAGACCGGTTCCACCGACTAACATGCACTAGATGCATAAGGTGGCTGGCGGGTGTCTGTCTCTCCTACTTTAGTTGGAGCGGATTCGATGAAAAGGGTCCTTATGAAGGGTAAATAGAAGTTGACAAATCACGTTGTGGCTTTAACGTAGGTAAGAAAACGTTCTTGCTATAACCCTAATTCAGCCACGTAAAACTTGCAACAACAATTAGAGGACGTCTAACTTGTTGTTGCAGAAAGTGGTTTGTGATATGATATGGCCAAAGTTGTGATGATGAATGATCTATATGTGATGTATGAGATGTTCATGCTATTGTAATAGGAATCACGACTTGCATGTCGATGAGTATGACAACCGGCAGGAGCCATAGGAGTTGTCATTATTTTTTATATGACCTGCGTGTCATTGAGAAACGCCATGTAAATTACTTTACTTTATTGCTAAACGCGTTAGCCATAGTAGTAGAAGTAATAGTTGGCGAGCAACTTCATGGAGACACGATGATGGAGATCATGATGATGGAGATCATGGTGTCATGCCGGTGACAAGATGATCATGGAACCCCAAGATGGAGATCAAAGGAGCTATGTGATATTGGCCATATCATGTCACGTTTATTATTTGATTGCATGTGATGTTTATCATGTTTTGCATCTTGTTTACTTAGAACGACGGTAGTAAATAAGATGATCCCTCATATTAATTTCAAGAAGTGTTCCCCCTAACTGTGCACCGTTGCGACAGTTCGCTGTTTCAAAACACCACGTGATGATTGGGTGTTTTATTCAGACGTTCACATACAACGGGTGTAAGACAGATTTACACATGCAAACACTTAGGTTGACTTGACGAGCCTAGCATGTACAGACATGGCCTCGGAACACAGAAGACCGAAAGGTCGAGCATGAGTCGTATAGAAGATACGATCAACATGAAGATGTTCACCGATGTTGACTAGTCCGTCTCACGTGATGATCGGACATGGCCTAGTTGACTCGGATCATGTTATACTTAGATGACTGGAGGGATGTCTATCTAAGTGGGAGTTCATTGAATAATTTGATTAGATGAACTTAATTGTCATGAACTTAGTATAAAATATTTTACAATATGTCTTGTAGATCAAATGGCCCACGTAGTCCTCAACTTCAACGCGTTCCTAGAGAAAACCAAGCTGAAAGACGATGGCAGCAACTATACGGACTGGGTCCGGAACCTGAGGATCATCCTCATAGCTGCCAAGAAAGATTATGTCCTACAAGCACCGCTAGGTGAAGCTCCCGTCCCATAGAACCAAGACGTTATGAACGCTTGGCAGACACGTGTTAACGACTACTCCCTCGTTCAGTGCGGCATGCTTTACAGCTTAGAGCCGGGGCTCCAAAAGCGTTTTGAGAGACATGGAGCATATGAGATGTTCGAAGAGCTGAAAATGGTTTTTCAAGCTCATGCCCGGATCGAGAGATATGAAGTCTCCGATAAGTTCTTCAGCTGTAAGATGGAGGAAAATAGTTCTGTCACTGAGCACATACTCACTATGTCTGGGTTACATAACCGCTTGTCTCAGCTGGGAGTTAATCTCCCGGATGATGCGGTCATTGACAGAATCCTCCAGTCGCTTCCACCAAGCTACAAGAGCTTTGTGATGAACTTCAACATGCAGGGGTTGCAAAAGACCATTCCTGAGTTGTTTTCAATGCTGAAATTAGCGGAGGTAGAAGTCAAGAAGGAACATCAAGTGTTGATGGTCAATAAAACCACTAAGTTCAAGAAGGGCAAGGGTAAGAAAGCCTTCAAGAAGGACGGCAAGGAAGTTGCCGCGCCCGGCAAGCAAGCTGCCGGGAAGAAGCCAAAGAATGGACCCAAGCCCGAGACTGAGTGCTTTTATTGCAAGGGAAGCGGTCACTGGAAGCGGAACTGCCCTAAATACTTAGCAGACAAGAAGGCCGGCAAAACAAAAGGTATATGTGATATACATGTAATTGATGTGTACCTTACTAGTGTCCGTAGTAGCTCCTGGGTATTTGATACCGGTGCAGTTGCTCACATTTGTAACTCAAAGCAGGGGCTGCGGAATAAGCGGAAACTGGCAAAGGACGAGGTGACGATGCGCGTCGGGAATGGTTCCAAGGTCAATGTGATCGCCGTCGGCACGCTACCTCTACATTTACCTTCGGGATTAGTTTTAAACCTTAATAATTGTTATTTAGTACCAGCTTTGAGCATGAACATTGTATCGGGATCTCGTTTAATTCGAGATGGCTACTCATTTAAATCCGAGAATAATGGTTGTTCTATTTATATGAGAGATATGTTTTATGGTCATGCTCCTATGGTGAATGGTTTATTCTTTATGAATCTCGAACGTAATGCTACACATGTTCATAATGTGAGTACCAAAAGATGCAAGGTTGATAATGATAGTCCCACATACTTGTGGCACTGCCGCCTTGGTCACATAGGTGTCAAACGCATGAAGAAGCTCCATGCTGATGGACTTTTAGAGTCTCTTGATTATGAATCATTTGACACATGCGAACCATGCCTCATGGGTAAAATGACCAAGACTCCGTTCTCAGGAACAATGGAGCGAGCAACCAACTTATTGGAAATCATACATACTGATGTGTGCGGTCCAATGAGTGTTGAGGCTCGCGGTGGCTATCGTTATGTTCTCACCCTCACTGATGACTTAAGTAGATATGGGTATATCTACTTAATGAAACACAAGTCTGAAACCTTTGAAAAGTTCAAGGAATTTCAGAGTGAGGTTGAGAATCAACGTGACAGGAAAATCAAGTTTCTATGATCAGATCGTGGAGGAGAATACTTGAGTCACGAATTTGGCACACACTTAAGAAAATGTGGAATAGTTTCACAACTAACGCCGCCTGAAACACCTCAGCGTAATGGTGTGTCCGAACGTCGTAATCGCACTCTATTAGATATGGTGCGATCTATGATGTCTCTTACCGATTTACCACTATATTTTTGGGGCTATGCTTTAGAGACTGCCGCATTCACTTTAAATAGGGATCCGTCGAAATCCGTTGAGACGACACCGTATGAATTATGGTTTGGGAAGAAACCTAAGCTGTCGTTTCTAAAAGTTTGGGGATGCGATGCTTATGTCAAGAAACTTCAACCTGAGAAGCTCGAACCCAAGTCGGAAAAATGCGTCTTCATAGGATACCCAAAAGAAACTATTGGGTATACCTTCTACCTCAGATCCGAAGGCAAGATCTTTGTTTCCAAGAATGGGTCCTTTCTAGAGAAAGAGTTTCTCTCGAAAGAAGTAAGTGGGAGGAAAGTAGAACTTGATGAAGTATTACCTCTTGAACCGGAAAATGGCGCAACTCAAGAAAATGTTCCTGAGGTGCCAGCACCGACTAGAGAGGAAGTTAATGATAATGATCAAGATACTTCTGATCAAGCTCCTACTGAAATTCGAAGGTCCACAAGGACACGTTCTGCACCAGAGTAGTACGGAAACCCTGTCTTGGAAATCATGTTGTTAGACAACGGTGAACCTTCGAACTATGAAGAAGCGATGGCGGGCCCGGATTCCGACAAATGGCTAGAAGCCATGAAATCCGAGATAGGATCCATGTACGAAAACGAAGTATGGACTTTGACTGACTTGCCCGTTGAACGGCGAGCCATAGAAAATAAATGGATCTTTAAGAATAAGACAGACGCGGATGGTAATGTGACCATCTATAAAGCTCGGCTTGTCGCTAAGGGTTATCGACAAGTTCAAGGGGTTGACTACGATGAGACTTTCTCACCGGTAGCGAAGCTAAAGTCCGTCCGAATCATGTTAGAAATTGCCGCGTTTTATGATTATGAAATATGGCAAATGGACGTCAAAACGGCATTCCTTAATGGTTTCCTTAAGGAAGAATTGTATATGATGCAGCCGGAAGGTTTTGTCGATCCTAAGAATGCTGACAAGGTGTGCAAGCTCCAACGCTCGATTTATGGGCTGGTGCAAGCATCTCGGAGTTGGAACATTCGCTTTGATGAGATGATCAAAGCGTTTGGGTTTACGCAGACTTATGGAGAAGCCTGCGTTTACAAGAAAGTGAGTGGGAGCTCTATAGCATTTCTCATACTATATGTAGATGACATACTTTTGATGGGAAATGATATAGAACTCTTGGACAGCATCAAGGCCTACTTGAATAAGAGTTTTTCAATGAAGGACCTTGGAGAAGCTGCTTATATATTAGGCATCAAAATCTATAGAGATAGATCAAGACGCCTCATAGGTCTTTCACAAAGCACATACCTTGATAAGATATTGAAGAAGTTCAATATGGATCAGTCTAAGAAGGGGTTCTTGCCTGTGCTACAAGGTATGAAATTGAGCTCAGCTCAATGTCCGACCACGGCAGAAGATATAGAAGAGATGAGTGTCATCCCCTATGCCTCAGCCATAGGTTCTATTATGTATGCCATGCTGTGTACCAGACCTGATGTAAACCTTGCCGTAAGTTTGGTAGGAAGGTACCAAAGTAATCCCGGCAAGGAACACTGGACAGCGGTCAAGAATATCCTGAAGTACCTGAAAAGGACTAAGGAAATGTTTCTCGTTTATGGAGGTGACGAAGAGCTCGTCATAAAGGGTTACGTCGACGCTAGCTTCGACACAGATCTTGATGACTCTAAGTCACAAACCGGATACGTGTATATTTTGAATGGTGGGGCAGTAAGCTGGTGCAGTTGCAAGCAGAGCGTCGTGGCGGGATCTACATGTGAAGCGGAGTACATGGCAGCCTCGGAGGCAGCACATGAAGCAATATGGGTGAAGGAGTTCATCACCGACCTAGGAGTCATACCCAATGCGTCGGGGCCAATCAAACTCTTCTGTGACAACACTGGAGCTATTGCACTTGCCAAGGAGCCCAGGTTTCACAAGAAGACAAGGCACATCAAGCGTCGCTTCAACTCCATTCGTGAAAATGTTCAAGATGGAGACATAGATATTTGTAAAGTACATACGGACATAAATATAGCAGATCCGTTGACTAAACCTCTCCCTAGGGCAAAACATGATCAACACCAGAATTCCATGGGTGTACGATTCATCACAATGTAACTAGATTATTGACTCTAGTGCAAGTGGGAGACTGTTGGAAATATGCCCTAGAGGCAATAATAAAAGCATTATTATTATATTTCCTTGTTCATGATAATTGTCTTTATTCATGCTATAATTGTATTGTCCGGAAATCGTAATACATGTGTGAATAACAGACACCAACATGTCCCTAGTAAGCCTCTAGTTGACTAGCTCGTTGATCAACAGATAGTCATGGTTTCCTGACTATGGACATTGGATGTCATTGATAACGGGATCACATCATTAGGAGAATGATGTGATGGACAAGACCCAATCCTAAACATAGCATAAAGATCGTGTAGTTCGTTTGCTAGAGTTTTGCAATGTCAAGTATCCTTTCCTTAGACCATGAGATCGTGTAACTCCCGGATACCGTAGGAGTGCTTTGGGTATACCAAACGTCACAACGTAACTGGGTGACTATAAAGGTAGACTACGGGTATCTCCGAAAGTGTCTGTTGGGTTGACACGGATCAAGACTGGGATTTGTCACTCCGTATGACGGAGAGGTATCACTGGGCCCACTCGGTAATACATCATCATAATGAGCTCAAAGTGACCAAGTGTCTGGTCACGGGATCATGCATTACGGTACGAGTAAAGTGACTTGCCAGTAATGAGGTTAAACGAGGTATTGGGATACCGACGATCGAATCTCGGGCAAGTAACATATCGATTGACAAAGGGAATTGCATACGGGGTTGATTGAATCCTCGACATCGTGGTTCATCCGATGAGATCATCGTGGAGTATGTGGGAGCCAACATGGGTATCCAGATCCCGCTGTTGGTTATTGACCGGAGAGTCGTCTCGGTCATGTCTGCATGTCTCCCGAACCCGTAGGGTCTACACACTTAAGGTTCGGTGACGCTAGGGTTGTGAAGATATGTATATGCAGTAACCCGAATGTTGTTCGGAGTCACGGATGAGATCTCGGGCGTCACGAGGAGTTCCGGAATAGTCCGGAGGTAAAGAATTATATATAGGAAGTGCTGTTTCGGCCATCGGGGACAGTTTGGGGTCACCGGTATTGTACCGGGACCACCGGAAGGGTCCCGGGGTCCACCGGGTGGGGCCACCTATCCGGAGGGCCCATGGGCTGAAGTGGGAAGGGACCCAGCCAAAGTGGGCTGGGGAGCCACCCCCTAAGGGCCCATGCGCCTAGGGTTTAGGGGAAACCCTAAAGGGGGGCGCCCCCTTGCTTGGGGGGCAAGCCCCCCATCCCTTGGCCGCCGCGCCCCTAGGAGATCCCATCTCCTAGGGCCGGCCACACCCCTTGGGCACCCCTATATATAGTTGAGGAGAGGGAGGACTTCATACCTCAGCCTTTGGTGCTTCCCTCTCCCCTGTTACATCTCTCCCTCGCAGTACACGGCGAAGCCCTGCTACTGTGACGCCCTGCATCCACCACCACGCCGTCATGCTGCTGGATCTTCATCAACCTCTCCTCCCCACTTGCTGGATCAAGAAGGAGGAGACGTCTCCCGTCCCGTACGTGTGTTGAACGCGGAGGTGCCGTCCGTTCTGCGCTTGGTCATCGGTGATTTGGATCACGTCATGTTCGACTACTTCATCCCCGTTCTTTGAACGCTTCCGCTCACGATCTACAAAGGTATGTAGATGAAATCTGAATACTCGTTGCTAGATGAACTCATAGATGGATCTTGGTGAAACCATAGGAATTTTTTTGTTTTCTGCAACGTTCCCCAACAACGATAGCGAGTGGGGTTAGGGAGAGGGTCACCATCAGAGGCACGAAGCTGAATGTTGAGCTCCATAGGAGTCACAACTGTGCGCTCATCCCCGAGAGCAGCGCGAGCAAGAAGATCCTAAATATATTTTTCTTGGGAGATGTAGAAGCCATCAGAGGTCGAGGAGATCTCAATCCCAAGAAAATAGTGAAGTGAACCAAGATCAATCATGAGGAACTGGTCGCGAAGGCAAGCCTTAACAAAGGCTATGTAGTCAGAGTCGTCACCAGTGATGATCATGTCATCAACATAGAGAAGGAGGAGAGTTCGACCACGAGGAGACATGTGAACAAACAACGCGGGATCATGATCACTGGGCAAGAAACCAGCGGCAGTCACCACAGAGGCGAAGCGCTCAAACCAGGCGCGAGGGGCCTGTTTAAGACCATAGAGGGAGCGGCGGAGTCCACAGACCATAGCATCAGGAGCATAGTACCCCGGTGGTGGCTGCATATAAACCTCCTCACGCAACTCGCCATTAAGAAAAGCGTTCTGAACATTAAGTTGAGAGATAGACCAATGACGAACAGAAGCCACCACAGGAGCGAATGTCTCATCATAATCGCGTCCCTGCTCCTACTGATAACACGCGCCACAAGGCATGCTTTGTAGCCTCAGAGACCGTCGGAGCGAGTCTTAATCTATGTAGAGCCACTTGTAGGGGAATGGACGGAACCGGAAGGGAGGGACCAGATTCAGCGGTGCCAAGCGCTCAGGGTAGCAAGCTCTCCCCATTCCACGCTTTGGCCATTAGGGAGCCTGGAGTCGATAGGAATTGGGCTCGCAATATAGAGGCACGTACGTCAGAGAGAGCTATCAGGGGGGCGAGGCCGACCACCTGGTTATGAACGCGGAGTAAACCGAAAGGAGGGCGCACAGAGTGGAAGGCGCGCACACCAGAATGACGCCGAGATAGTGAGGAAAAGTGGAGGGCCGAGGATCTGGAAATCATGAGGTAGTAGTGTTGGGGAACGCAGTAATTCAAAAAAATTTCCTACGCACATGCAAGATCATGGTGATGCATAGCAACGAGGGGAGAGTATGATCTACGTACCCTTGTAGATCGCAACGGAAGCGTTGACACAACATAGAGGAAGTAGTCGTACGTCTTCTTCCCGATCCGACCGATCCAAGCACCGTTACTCCGGCACCTCCGAGTTCTTAGCACAAGTACAGCTCGATGACGATCCCCGGACTCCGATCCAGCAAAGTGTCCGGGAAGAGTTCCGTCAGCACGACGGCGTGGTGACGATCCTGATGTTCTACTGTCGCAGGGCTTCGCCTAAGCACTGCTACAATATGATCGAGGTGGAATATGGTGGCAGGGGGCACCGCACACTGCTAAGGAACGATCTTCACGATCAACTTGTGTCTATGGGGTGCCCCTTGCCTCAGTATATAAAGGATGGAGGAGGAGGAGGCCGGCCAAGGGCATTGGTGCGGCCAGGATGGGAGTCCTACTAAGACTCCAAGTCCTAGTAGGAGTCCATCAAGGGAGGAAGGGAGAAGGAAGTGGAGGAGTAGGAAAGGTGGCCGGCCCCCTTTTCCCTAGTCCAATTCGGACTAGAGGGGAGGGGGGCGCAGCAGCCTTTTTCCTCTTCCCACTAAAGCCCATCAAGGCCAATTACTTCTCCCGTAACTACCCGGTACTCCGAAAAATACCCGAATCACTCGGAACCTTTCCGATGTCCGAATATAGTCGTCCAATATATCGATCTTTACGTCTCGACCATTTCGAGACTCCTCGTCATGTCCCCGATCTCATCCGGGACTCCGAACTCCTTCGGTACATCAAAACTCATAAACTCATAATATAACTGTCATCGAAACCTTAAGTGTGCGGACCCTACGGTTCGAGAACAATGTAGACATGACCGAGACACGTCTCCGGTCAATAACCAATAGCGGAACCTGGATGCCCATATTGGCTCCTACATATTCTACGAAGATCTTTATCGGTCAGACCGCATAACAACATACGTTGTTCCCTTTGTCATCGGTATGTTACTTGCCCGAGATTCGATCGTCGGTATCCAATACCTAGTTCAATCTCGTTACCGGAAAGTCTTTTTACTCGTTCCGTAATACATCATCTCACAACTAACTCATTAGTTGCAATGCTTGCAAGGCTTATGTGATGTGCATTACCGAGAGGGCCCAGAGATACCTCTCCGACAATCGGAGTGACAAATCCTAATCTCGAAATACGCCAACCCAACATGTACCTTTGGAGACACCTGTAGAGCTCCTTTATAATCACCCAGTTACGTTGTGACGTTTGGTAGCACACAAAGTGTTCCTCCGGCAAACGGGAGTTGCATAATCTCATAGTCATAGGAACATGTATAAGTCATGAAGAAAGCAATAGCAACATACTAAACGATCGGGTGCTAAGCTAACAGAATGGGTCATGTCAATCAGATCATTCAACTAATGATGTGATCCCGTTAATCAAATAACAACTCTTTGTTCATGGTTAGGAAACATAACCATCTTTGATTAACGAGCTAGTCAAGTAGAGGCATACTAGTGACACTCTGTTTGTCTATGTATTCACACATGTATTATGTTTCCGGTTAATACAATTCTAGCATGAATAATAAACATTTATCATGATATAAGGAAATAAATAATAACTTTATTATTGCCTCTAGGGCATATTTCCTTCAGTCTCCCACTTGCACTAGAGTCAATAATCTAGTTCACATCGCCATGTGATTAACATCGATAGTTCACATCATCATGTGATTAACACCCATAGTTCACATCGTCATGTGACCAACACCAAAGGGTTTACTAGATTCAGTAATCTAGTTCACATCGCTATGTGATTAACACCCAAAGAGTACTAAGGTGTGATCATGTTTTGCTTGTGAGAGAATCTTAGTCAACGGGTCTGTCACATTCAGATCCGTATGTATTTTGCAATTTCTATGTCTACAATGCTCTGCACGGAGCTACTCTAGCTAATTGCTCCCACTTTCAATATGTATCTAGATTGAGACTTAGAGTCATCCAGATCAGTGTCAAAACTTGCATCGACGTAACCCTTTACGACGAACCTTTTGTCACGTCCATAATCGAGAAACATATCCTTATTTCACTAAGGATAATTCTGACCGCTGTCCAGTGATCTACTCCTAGATCACTATTGTACTCCCTTGCCAAATCAGTGCAGGGTATACAATAGATCTGGTATACAGCATGACATACTTTATAGAACCTATGGCCAAGGCATAGGGAATGACTTTCATTCTCTTTCTATCTTCTGCCGTGGTCGGGCTTTGAGTCTTACTCAACTTCACACCTTGTAATACAGGCAAGAACTCTTTCTTTGACTGCTCCATTTTGAACTACTTCAAAATCTTGTCAAGGTATGTACTCATTGAAAAAACTTATCAAGCGTCTTGATCTATCTCTATAGATCTTGAAGCTCAATATGTAAGCAGCTTCACCGAAGTCTTTCTTTGAAAAACTCCTTTAAAACACTCCTTTATGCTTTACAGAATAATTCTACATTATTTCCGATCAACAATATGTCATTCACATATACTTATCAGAAATGCTGTAGTGCTCCCACTCACTTTCTTGTAAATACAGGCTTCACCGCAAGTCTGTATAAAACTATATGCTTTGATCAACTCATCAAAGCGTATATTCCAACTCCGAGATGCTTGCACCAGTCCACAGATGGATCGCTGGAGCTTGCACATTTTGTTAGCACCTTTCGGATTGACAAAACCTTCTGGTTGCATCATATACAACTCTTCTTTAATAAATCCATTAAGGAATGCAGTTTTGTTTATCCATTTGCCAGATTTCATAAAATGCGGCAATTACTAACATGATTCGGACAGACTCAAGCATAGATACGAGTGAGAAACTCTCATCGTAGTCAACACCTTGAACTTGTCGAAAACCTTTTGCGACAATTCTAGCTTTGTAGATAGTAACACTACTATCAGCGTCCGTCTTCCTCTTGAAGATCCATTTATTTTCTATGGCTTGCCGATCATCGGGCAAATCCATCAAAGTCCATACTTTGTTCTCATACATGGATCATATCTCAGATTTCATGGCCTCAAACCATTTCGCGGAATCTGGGCTCATCATCGCTTCCTCATAGTTCGCAAGTTCGTCATGGTCTAGTAACATGACTTCCAGAACAGGATTACCGTACCACTCTGGTGCGGATCTCACTCTGGTTTACCTACGAGATTCGGTAGTAACTTGATCTGAAGTTACATGATCATCATCATTAGCTTCCTCACTAATTGGTGTAGTAGTCACAAGAACAGATTTCTGTGATGAACTACTTTCCAATAAGGGAGAAGGTACAATTACCTTATCAAGTTTTCTACTTTCCTCCCACTCACTTCTTTCGAGAGAAACTCCTTCTCTAGAAAGTTTCCGAATTTAGCAACGAAAGTCTTGCCTTCGGATCTGTGATAGAAGGTGTATCCAATAGTTTCTTTTGGGTATCCTATGAAGACATATTTCTCCGATTTGGGTTTGAGCTTATCAGGATGAAACTTTTTCTCATAAGCATCGCAACCCCAAACTTCAAGAAACGACAACTTTGGTTTCTTGCCAAACCATAGTTCATAAGGCGTCGTCTCGACGGATTTAGATGGTGCCCCTTTTTAACGTGAATGTAGCTGTCTCTAATGCATGACCCCAAAACGATAGTGGTAAATCGGTAAGAAACATCATAGATTGCACTATATCCAATAAAGTACGGTTATGACGTTCGGACACACCATTATGCTGTGGTGTTCCAGGTGGCGTGAGTAGTGAAACTATTTCACATTGTTTTAACTGAAGACCAAACTCATAACTCAAATACTCTTTTCCACGATCAGATCGTAGAAACTTTATTTTCTTGTTACGATGATTTTCCACTTCACTCTGAAATTCTTTGAACTTTTCAAGTGTTTCAGACTTATGTTTCATCAAGTAGATATCCCATATCTGCTCAAATCATCTGTGAAGATCAGAAAATAATGATACCTGTCGCGAGCCTCAATATTCATCGGACCACATACATCAGTATGTATGATTTCCAACAAATCTGTTGCTCGCTCCATTGTTCCGAAGAACAGAGTTTTAGTCATCTTGCCCATGAGGCATGGTTCGCAAGCATCAACTGATTCATAATCAAGTGATTCCAAAAGCCCATCAGCATGGAGTTTCTTCATGCGCTTTACACCAATATGACCTAAACGGCAGTGCCACAAATAAGTTGCACTATCATTATTAACTTTGCATCTTTTGGTTTCAATATTATGATTATGTGTATTACTACGATCGAGATCCAACGAACTATTTTCATTGGGTGTGTAACCATATAAGGTTTTATTCATGTAAACAGAACAACAATTTATTCTCTTACTTAAAGGAATAACCGTATTACAATAACCATGATCAAATCATATTCATGCTCAACGCAAACACCAAATAACACTTATTTAGGTTCAACACTAATCCCGAAAGTATAGGGAGTGTGCGATGATGATCATATCAATCTTGGAACCACTTCCAACACACATCGTCACTTCACCCTTAACTAGTCTCTGTTCATTCTGCAACTCCCGTTTCGAGTTACTAATCTTAGCAACTGAACTAGTATCAAATACTGAGGGGTTGCTATAAACACTAGTAAAGTACACATCAATAACATGTATATCAAATATACTTATGTTCACTTTGCCATCCTTCTTATCCGCCAATCACTTGGGGTAGTTCCGCTTCCAGTGACCAGTCCCTTTGCAGTAGAAGCACTTAGTCTCAGGCTTAGGATCAGACTTGGGCTTCTTCACTTGAGCAGCAACTTGCTTGCCGTTCTTCTTGAAGTTCCCCTTCTTCCCTCTGCCCTTTTCTTGAAACTAGTGGTCTTGTCAACCATCAACACTTGATGTTTTCCTGATTTCTACCTTCGTCGATTTCAGCATCACGAAGAGCTTGGGAATCGTTTCCGTTATCCCTTGCATATCATAGTTCATCACGAAGTTCTACTAACTTGGTGATGGTGACTAGAGAATTCTGTCAATCACTATCTTATCTGGAAGATTAACTCCCACTTGATTCAAGCGATTGTAGTACCCAGACAATCTGAGCACATGCTCACTAGTTGAGCGATTCTCCTCCATCTTTTAGCTATAGAACTTGTTGGAGACTTCATATCTCTCAACTCGGGTATTTGCTTGAAATATTAACTTCAACTCCTGGAACATCTCATATGGTCCATGACGTTCAAAACGTCTTTGAAGTCCCGATTCTAAGCCATTAAGCATGGTGCACTAAACTATCAAGTAGTCATCATATTGAGCTAGCCAAACGTTCATAACGTCTGCATCTGCTCCTGCAATAGGTCTGTCACCTAGCGGTGCATCAAGGACATAATTCTTCTGTGCAGCAATGAGGATAAACCTCAGATCACGGATCCAATCCGCATCATTGCTACTAACATCTTTCAACACAATTTTCTCTAGGAACATATCAAAATAAACACAGGGAAGCAACAACGCGAGCTATTGATCTACAACATAATTTGCAAAATACTACCAGGACTAAGTTCATGATAAATTTAAGTTCAATTAATCATATTACTTAAGAACTCCCACTTAGATAGACATCCCTCTAATCCTCTAAGTGATCACGTGATCCAAATCAACTAAACCATAACCGATCATCACGTGAGATGGAGTAGTTTTCAATGGTGAACATCGTTATGTTGATCATATCTACTATATGATTCACGCTCGACCTTTCGGTCTCCGTGTTCCGAGGCCATATCTGTATATGCTTGGCTCGTCAAGTATAACCTGAGTATTCCGCGTGTGCAACTGTTTTGCACCCGTTGTATTTGAACGTAGAGCCTATCACACCCGATCATCACGTGGTGTCTCAGCACGAAGAACTTTCGCAACGGTGCATACTCAGGGAGAACACTTCTTGATAATTTAGTGAGAGATCATCTTATAATGCTACCGTCAATCAAAGCAAGATAAGATGCATAAAAGGATAAACATCACATGCAATCAATATAAGTGATATGATATGGCCATCATCATCTTGTGCTTGTGATCTCCATCTCCGAAGCACCGTCATGATCACCATCGTCACCGGCGCGACACCTTGATCTCCATCGTAGCATCGTTGTCGTCTCGCCAATCTTATGCTTCCACGACTATCACTACCGCTTAGTAATAAAGTAAAGCATTACATTGCGACTGCATTGCATACAATAAAGCGACAACCATATGGCTCTTGCCAGTTGCCGATAACTCGGTTACAAAACATGATCATCTCATACAATAAAATTTAGCATCATGTCTTGACCATATCACATCACAACATGCCCTGCAAAAACAAGTTAGACGTCCTCTACTTTGTTGTTGCAAGTTTTATGTGGCTGCTACGGGCTTAAGCAAGAACCAATCTCACCTACGCATCAAAACCACAACGATAGTTTGTCAATTTGACTCCGTTTTAACCTTCGCAAGGACCGGGCGTAGCCACACTTGGTTCAACTAAAGTTGGAGAGACAGTCGCCCGCAAGCCACCTATATGCAAAGCACGTCGGGGGAACCGGTCTCGCGTAAGCGTACGCGTAATGTTGGTCCAGGTCGTCTCGTCCAACAATACCGCCGAACCAAAGTATGACATGCTGGTAGGCAGTATGACTTATATCGCCCACAACTCACTTGTGTTCTACTCGTGCAAATAACATCAAACCATAAAACCTAGGCTCGGATGCCACTGTTGGGGAACGTAGTAATTTCAAAAAAATTCCTATGCACACGCAAGATCATGGTGATGCATAGCAACGAGAGGGGAGAGTATGATCTACGTACCCTTGTAGATCGACAACGGAAGCGTTGACACAACATAGAGGAAGTAGTCGTACGTCTTTCCGATCCGACCGATCCAAACACCGTTACTCCGGCACCTCCGAGTTCTTAGCACACGTACAGCTCGATGACGATCCCCGGGCTCCGATCCAGCAAAGCTTCTGGGAGGAGTTCCGTCAGCACGACGGCGTGGTGACGATCTTGATGTTCTACCATCGCAGGGCTTCGCCTAAGCACCGCTACAATATGACCGAGGTGGAATATGGTGGAGGGGGGCACCGCACACGGCTAAGTAACGATCACGAAGATCAACTTGTGTGTTCTAGGGTGCCCCCTGCCCCCGCATATAAAGGACTGGAGGAGGGGAGGGCCGGCCCTCTCTATGGCGCGCCCTAGGGGAGTCCTACTCCCACCGGGAGTAGGATTCCCCCTTTCCTAGTCCAACTAGGATTCCTTCCATGTATTAGGAGTAGGAGTCAAGGCAAGGGAAAAGAGGAGAGAAGGAAGGAGGGGGCGCAGCCCTTCCCCCTAGTCCAATTCGGACTAGGCCTTGGGGGGGGGGGGCGCCCAACCTCTCCTATCTCTTTCCCCTAAAGCCCAATAAGGCCCATATACTCCCCGGCGAATTCCCGTAACTTTCCGGTACTCCGAAAAATACTCGGATCACTCGGAACCTTTCCGATGTCCAAATATAGTCGTCCAATATATCGAATTTTACGTCTCGACCATTTTGAGACTCCTCATCATGTCCCCGATCTCATCCGGGACTCCGAACTCCTTCGGTACATCAAAACTCATAAACTCATAATATAACTGTCATCGAAACCTTAAGCGTGCGGACCCTATGGTTCGAGAACAATGTAGACATGACCGAGACACATCTCCGGTCAATAACCAATAGCGGGACCTGGATGCCCATATTGGCTCCTACATATTCTATGAAGATCTTTATCGGTCAGACCGCATAACAACATACGTTGTTCCCTTTGTCATCGGTATGTTACTTGCCCGAGATTCGATCGTCGGTATCCAATACCTAGTTCAATCTCGTTACCGACAAGTCTCTTTACTCGTTCCGTAATACATCATCTCACAACTAACATATTAGTTGTAATGCTTGCAAGGCTTATGTGATATGCATTACCAAGAGGGCCCGGAGATACCTCTCCGACAATCGGAGTGACAAATCCTAATCTCGAAATACGCCAACCCAACATGTACCTTTGGAGACAGCTGTAGAGCTCCTTTATAATCACCCAGTTACGTTGTGACGTTTGGTAGCACACAAAGTGTTCCTCCGGCAAACGGGAGTTGCATAATCTCATAGTCATAGGAACATGTATAAGTCATGAAGAAAGCAATAGCAACATACTAAACGATCGGGTGCTAAGCTAATGGAATGGGTCATGTCAATCAGATCATTCAACTAATGATGTGATCCCGTTAATCAAATAACAACTCTTTGCTCATGGTTAGGAAACATAACCATTTTTGATTAACGAGCTAGTCAAGTAGAGGCACACTAGTGACACTCTGTTTGTCTATGTATTCACACATGTATTATGTTTCCGGTTAATACAATTCTAGCATGAATAATAAACATTTATCATGAAATAAGGAAATAAATAATAACTTTATTATTGCCTCTAGGGCATATTTCCTTCAGAGGGAGGGGAAGATGGTGTCGGTGGTGAAGGAGGAGGAAGGAGAGGTGCAGGAGGAAGAGGGGAAACATGAGGAGGCACATAGCAGGGTGTATTAGGGAGAAGAAGAAAAGAAATATCGTCCATAGAGAATCTCGAGGTAGAAGGGCGTGGGTAGTAAGAGCGAGACTCGTCAAAGGTCACATCACGCGAAATGCTCAAACGACGACCAACAGGATCCCAGCAGCGATAGCCCTTGTGCTCATCATTGTAGCCAAGGTAAACACACTCAACCGACTGAGCAGTCAGTTTGGTGCGTTCTCGCGGGGCAAGAAGGACATAGCACACACATCCAAACATACGAAGAGCTGAGTAGTCAGGAGAGCGACCAATGAGACACTCCATAGGAATACCACCCTGCAGAGCAGTCGATGGCTGAATGTTGATGAGATAGGTGGATGCAGAAACAGCCTCAGCCCAAAATGGGGTGGGAGGGAAGCGGCAATCATCATTGCACAAGCCGTATCAAGTAGATGACAATGCTTACGTTTGGCAACGCCATTCTGAGCATGCGCACCACGACATGAGAACTGGGCAAGAGTACCATGTTCTGCAAGAAAACCACGCAATAGATGGGAGATATGTAGGGGAACGTAGTAATTTCAAAAAATTTCCTACACATACGCAAGATCATGGTGATGCATAGCAACGAGAGGGGAGAGTGCGATCTACGTACCCTTGTAGACCGACAGCGGAAGCGTTAGCACAATGCGGTTGATGTAGTCGTACGTCTTCACGACCCGACCGATCAAGCACCGAAACTACGACACCTCCGAGTTTTAGCACACGTTCAGCTCGATGACGATCCCCGAACTCCGATCCAGCAAAGTATCGGGGAAGAGTTCCGTCAGCACGACGGCGTGGTGACGATCTTGATGTACTACCGTCGCAGGGCTTCGCCTAAGCACCGCTATAATATTATCGAGGATTATGGTGGAAGGGGGCACCGCACACAGCTAAGAATATGATCACGTGGATCAACTTGTGTGTCTATGGGGTGCCCCCTGCCCCCGTATATAAAGGAGTGGAGGAGGGGAGGGCCGGCCCTCTCTATGGCGCGCCCTAGGGGAGTCCTACTCCCACCGGGAGTAGGATTCCCCCTTTCCTAGTCCAACTTGGAGTCCTTCCATGTAGTAGGAGTAGGAGACAAGGAAGGGGAAGAGGGAATAGAAGGAAGGAGGAGGCGCAGCCCCACCCCCTAGTCCAATTCGGACTAGGCCTTGGGGGGGGGGGGGGGCGGCCTGCCTCTCCCTCTCCCCTAAAGCCCAATAAGGCCCATATACTTCTTCTCCCGTATTCCCGTAACTCTCCGGTACTCCGAAAAATACCCGAACCACTCGGAACCTTTCCGTTGTCCGAATATAGTCGTCCAATATATCAATTTTTACGTCTCGACCATTTTGAGACTCCTCGTGATGTCCCCGATCTCATCCGGGACTCCGAAGTCCTTCGGTACATCAAAACTCATAAACTCATAATGTAACTGTCATCAAAACCTTAAGCGTGGGGACCCTACGGGTTCGAGAACAATGTAGACATGACCGAGACACGTCTCCGGTCAATAACCAATAGCGGAACCTGGATGCTCATATTGGCTCCCACATATTCTATGAAGATCTTTATCGGTCAAACCGCATAACAACATACGTTGTTCCCTTTGTCATCGGTATGTTACTTGCCCGAGATTTGATCGTCGATATCTCAATACCTAGTTCAATCTCGTTAATGGCAAGTCTCTTTACTCATTTCGTAATACATCATCTCGCAACTAACTCATTAGTTGCAATGCTTGCAAGGCTTATGTGATGTGCATTACCGAGAAGGCCCAGAGATACCTCTCCAACAAACGGAGTGACAAATCCTAATCTCGAAATACGCCAACCCAACATGTACCTTTGGAGACACCTGTAGAGCTTCTTTATAATGACCCAGTTACGTTGTGACGTTTGGTAGCACACAAAGTGTTCCTCCGGCAAACGGGAGTTGCATAATCTCATAGTCATAGGAACATGTATAAGTCATGAAGAAAGCAATATCAACATACTAAATGATCGGGTGCTAAGCTAATGGAATGGGTCATGTCAATCACATCATTCTCCTAATAATGTGATCCCGTTAATCAAATGACAACACACGTCTATGGTTAGGAAACATAACCATCTTTGATTAATGAGCTAGTCAAGTAGAGGCATACTAGTGACGTTTAGTTTGTCTATGTCTTCACAGAAGTATTACGTTTCCAGATAATACAATTCTAGCATGAATAATAAACATTTATCATGATATAAGGAAATAAAATAATAACATTATTATTGCCTCTAGGGCATATTTCCTTCAAGATAAATGTTGGGGAACGTAGTAATTTCAAAAAAATTCCTACGCACACGCAAGATCATGGTGATGCATAGCAACGAGAGGGGAGAGTGTTGTCTACGTACCCTAATAGACCGGAAGTGGAAGCGTTAGCACAACGTGGTTGATGTAGTCATACGTCTTCACGGCCCGACCGATCAAGCACCGAAACTACAACACCTTCGAGTTCTAGCACAGGTTCAGCTCGATGACGATCCCCGGACTCCGATGTAGCAGAATGTCGGGGAAGAGTTCCGTCAGCACGACGGCGTGGTGACGATCTTGATGTTCTACCGTCGCAAGGCTTCGCCTAAGCACCGCTACAATATTATCGAGGATTATGGTGGAGGAGGGCACCGCACACGGCTAATAGATCTCAAGGATCAATTGTTGTGTCTTTGGGGTGCCCCCTGCACCCGTATATAAAGGAGCAAGGGAGGAGGAGGCCGGCCCTAGGAGGGGGCGCACCAAGTGTGGAGTCCTACTAGGACTACATAGTCCTAGTAGGATTCCACCTCCCATATGGAATAGGAAAAGAGGAAGGGAAAAGGAGAAGGAAGGAAGGGGGCGCCCCCTT
This sequence comes from Triticum aestivum, assembly GCF_018294505.1. Taxonomy (NCBI): domain Eukaryota; kingdom Viridiplantae; phylum Streptophyta; class Magnoliopsida; order Poales; family Poaceae; genus Triticum; species Triticum aestivum. The sequence continues at coordinate 5,160,248 of NC_057806.1, forward strand.
TCCCTAGTCCAATTCGGACGAGACCAACAGGAGGGGTGCGGCCACCCTTGAGGCCCTTTTCCTTCTTTTCCGTATGGCCCAATAAGGCCCAATGCGTATTCCCGTAACTCTCTGGTACTCCGAAAAATACCCGAATCACTCAGAACCTTTTTGATGTCCGAATATAGTCGTCCAATATATCAATCTTTACGTCTCAACCATTTCGAGACTCCTCGTCATGTCCCCGATCTCATCCGGGACTCCGAACTGCTTCGGTACATCAAAACTCATAAACTTATAATATAACTGTCATCGAAACCTTAAGCGAGCGGACCCTACGGGTTTGAGAACAATGTAGACATGACTGAGACACGTCTTCGGTCAATAACCAATAGCGGAACCTGGATACTCATATTGGCTCTCACATATTGTACGAAGATCTTTATCGGTCAGACCGCATAACAACATACGTTGTTCCCTTTGTCATCGGTATGTTACTTGCCCGAGATTCGATCGTCGGTATCTCAATACCTAGTTCAATCTCGTTACCGGCAAGTCTCTTTACTCGTTCCGTAATACATCATCCTGCAACTAACTCATTAGTTGCAATGCTTGCAATGCTTGCAATGGCCCATATACCTCCCGGGGGGTTTCGGTAACCCGATTTCACCCGAAACACTTCCGATATCCAAATATAGGCTTCCAATATATCAATCTTTATGTCTCGACCATTTCGAAACTCCTCGTCATGTCCGTGATCACATCCGGGACTCCGAACAAACTTCGGTACATCAAAATGCATAAACTCATAATATAACTGTCATCGAAACCTTAAGCGTGCGGAACCTATGGGTTCGAGAACAATGTAGACATGACCGAGACACGTCTCCGGTCAATAACCAATAGCGGAACCTGGATGCTCATATTGGCTCCTACATATTCTACGAAGATCTTTATCGGTCAGACCGCATAACAACATACGTTGTTCCCTTTGTCATCGATATGTTACTTGCCCGAGATTCGATCGTCGGTATCTCAATACCTAGTTCAATCTCGTTACCGGCAAGTCTCTTTACTCGTTTTGTAATACATCATCTTGCAACTAACTCATTAGTTGTAATGCTTGCAAGGCTTATGTGATGTGCATCACCGAGAGGGCCCAGAGATACCTCTCCGACACTCGGAGTGACAAATCCTAATCTCGAAATACGCCAACCCAACAAGTACCTTCAGAGACAACTGTAGAGCACCTTTATAATCACCCAGTTACGTTGTGACGTTTGGTGGCACACAAGGTGTTCCTCGGGTAAACGAGAGTTGCATAATCTCATAGTCATAGGAACATGTATAAGTCATGAAGAAAGCAATAGCAACAAACTAAACGATCAAGTGTTATGCTAACGGAATGGGTCAAGTCAATCACATCATTCTCCTAATGATGTGATCCCTTTAATCAAATGACAACTCATGTCTATGGTTTAGGAAACATAACCATCTTTGATCAACGAGGTAGTCAAGTAGAGGCATACTAGTGACACTCTGGTTGTCTATGTATTCACACATGTATTATGTTTCTGGTTAATACAATTCTAGCATGAATAATAAACATTTATCATGATATAAGGAAATAAATAATAACTTTATTATTGCCTCTAGGGCATATTTCCTTCAGTCTCCCACTTGCACTAGAGTCAATAATCTAATTCACATCGCCATGTGATTTAAAATCAATAGTTCACATCACCATGTGATTAACACCCACAGTTCACATCGACATGTGACAAACACCCAAAGGGTTTACTAGAGTCAATTATCCAGTTCACATCGCTATGTGATTAACACCCAAAGAGTACTGAGGTGTGATCATGTTTTGCTTGTGAGAGAAGCTTAGTCAACGGGTCTGCCACATTCAGATCCATAAGTATTTTGCAAATTTCTATGTCAACAATGCTCTACATGGAGCTACTCTAGCTAATTGCTCCCACTTTCAATATGTATCCAGATTGAGACTTAGAGTCATCTGGATCAGTGTCAAAACTTGTATCGACGTAACCCTTTACGACGAACCTTTTGTCACCTCCATAATCGAGAAACATATCCTTATTCCACTAAGGATAATTTTGACCAATGTCCAGTGATCTACTCCTAGATCACTATTGTACTCCCTTGCCAAACTCAGGGCAGGGTATACAATAGGTCTGGTACACAGCATGGCATACTTTATAGAACCTATGGCTGAGGCATAGGGAATGACTTTCATTCTCTCTCTATCTTCTGCCGTGGTCTGGTTTTGAGTCTTACTGAACTTCACACCTTTGTAACACAGGCAAGAACTCCTTCTTTGACTGTTCCATTTTGAACTACTTCAAAATCTTGTCAAGGTATGTACTCATTGAAAAACTTATCAACGGTCTCGATCTATCTCTATAGATCTTGATGCTCAATATGTAAGCAGCTTCACCAAGGTCTTTCTTTGAAAAAATCCTTTCAAACATTCCTTTATGCTTTGCAGAATAATTCTACATTATCTTCGATCAACAATATGTCTTTCACATATACTTATCAGAAATGTTGTAGTGCTCCCACTCACTTTCTTGTAAATACAGGCTTCACCACAAGTCTGTATAAAACTATATGCTTTGATCAACTTATCAAAGCGTATATTCCAACTACGAGATGCTTGCATCAGTCCATAGATGGATCGCTGGAGCTTGCATATTTTGTTAGTACCTTTAGGATTGACAAAACCTCCTGGTTGCATCATATAATCCTCTTCTTTAATAAATCCATTAAGAAATGCAGTTTTGTTTATCCATTTGCCAGATTTCATAAAATGCGGCAATTGCTAACATGATTCGGACAGACTTAAGCATCGATACGAGTGAGAAACTCTCATCGTAGTCAACACCTTGAACTTGTTGAAAACCTTTTTGCGACAATTCTACCTTTGTAGATAGTAACACTACTATCAGCGTCCGTCTTCCTCTTGAAGATCCATTTAATCTCAATGGCTCGCCGATCATTGGGCAAGTCAATCAAAGTCCATACTTTGTTCTCATACATGGATCTCATCTCAGATTTCATGGCCTCAAGCCATTTCGCGGAATCTGGGCTCATCATCGCTTCCTCATAGTTCGTAGGCTCGTCATGGTCAAGTAACATGACCTCCAGAACATGATTACCGTACCACTCTAGTGCGGATCTGTAACGCCCCAGATATAACTTTCCCAATTTGTACTCCAACTCTTGCCGTTTCCGGCGTTAAGTTATATTTATTTCTCGGGTTCGGGTCTTTGTATCCGTGTGTTGTTTTCGTTTTCATGCATCTCATATCATGTCATTATGTGCATTGCAATCGCATACGTGTTCATCTCATGCATTCGAGCATTTTCCCCGTTGTCCGTTTTGCATTCCGGCGCTTCGTTCTCCTCCGGTGGTCATTTCTAGCTTTCTTTCATGTGTGGGGATTAAACATTTCCGGATTGGACCGAGACTTGCCAAGCGGCCTTGGTTTACTACCGTAGACCGCCTGTCAAGTTCCGTACCATTTGGACTTCGTTTGATACTCCAACGGTTAACCGAGGGACCGAAAAGGCCTCGTGTGTGTTGCAGCCCAACACCCCTCCAATTTGGCCCAAAACCCACCAAACTCTGCTCCATCATCTAGAGCGTTCGATCACGATCGCGTGGCGGAAAACCGCACCTCATTTGGACTCTCCTAGCTCCACTTATGCCTATAAATACACCCCCTCCATTTTCGGATCTCTCCCTCTCCGAAACCCTAGCCAAAAAAAATTCCTCTCCGCCGCCGGACGTGTCCGCACCGGCCGGACAACGTCCGGATCCACCCGTCGCCGCCATGTGGCACTCCGCCGTTCGCTGCCGCCGAATCCCGCCGCACCGGCCCGCAGGCCCACGCGGGGCCCTCCCCAGCCCGCGCGCACGCCCAGCCGCCGCCGCCATCTTCCTCCCGCGCCCCGGCCGAGCCGCCGCCATGCCGCTCCTCTCCTCCGCGCGCCGCCCCGCCGACCGGACCGCGCCGCTGCCTGCCTCGTCGCCGGTCGCCGCCCAAGCCGGCGCCGCCCCCGTCCAAGCTCGCCGCCGCCACCGCGCCACCGCCCCGGCTTCTCCCTCCTCGTCCCCGCCTCGGTCTTCTTCCTCTCTGGCAAGAACTCCGCCGAGAGCTCCAACTCCGGTCAACCTCGGTTTCCATGCAACCCCGATCTGGATCTGAGATCTACTCCAAACGGTTGACTTTTCTCCTCCAAACCCTAATTTTTGTGCATACTTTGACCTGCCATATCTCCGCATCCGTAGCTCCGATTTGGACATATCAAAATGTTCGTCTCGACGAGTACATCATTTCATTTCATTGCATCATTTTCATTTGAGTTCATCTTGGTGCCTGAAATGCTGTTAGAAGGAGGCTTCGTGAGTTATTTGTCAGATCTGCTAGTTCATCTTAGGCTTTTGTCATTTTTGCCATGATTGTTGTGTGCATGATATGCCTGTGAGTCCTTCATATGTTTTGTTAAGCATCTTGTTATCTTTCCAGAGGTGCAACCCATGCATTTTTAGGATGTGTGTGGTGACTTGTGCAAGCTTGCAAAGTGAGGCACCCGGTAAATCTGTTTTCAGGGACTTAGTTGTTTTCACTGAGTCTGGGATTATTTAGTTCATGATGCCATATGTTCTTGCTGTTTCCAAGTGATCCGTGCCTCTTTTGAGGATGATCAGTAAAGGAGTTTTGTTAATCTTGTTATGCTATATCCATCCATGTATTTACTTGCAATTATGGAGCACCCTAGCTTGAGTCAATCGAGCTCTACTTTTGCTTCGTTATGAATCTGGGCAGATCGTCAACTTGTTTGCGATTTTGCCGATGTTGTTGTGGTTGATCCGTGCATGATATGCCATTGTTCTTGCCATGTCTAGCTTGTATTTTGTGCCTTCTTAATGTATGTATGCTTGCCTTTCCATGACTTGCACCGTAGTGAGTGCATCGAGCTCGTTTACATGCCTTCGTGAGCTATATTTCAGCATGTCTCCGTTTTCACTAAGTCTGAAAACTGATTGTGTTTTAGCTATGTTCGTGTGCTTGTTAGTATATTTTGTGATCCCTTTTGGCCCCAGGTCACTTAGGGACTTTTGTTAAGCTTGTTCGTGTGCTTGTCCAACACACATCGTCACTTCACCCTTAACTAGTCTCTGTTCATTCTGCAACTCCCGTTTCGGGTTACTACTCTTAGCAACTGAACCAGTATCAAATACCGAGGGGTTGCTACGAACACTAGTAAAATACACATCAATAATCTGTATATCAAATATATCTTTGTTCATTTTGCCATCCTTCTTATCCGCCAAATACTTGGGGCAGTTCCGCTTCCAGTGACCAGTCCCTTTGAAGTAGAAGCACTTAGTCTCAGGCTTAGGACCAGACTTGGGCTTCTTCACTTGAGCAGCAACTTGCTTGCCGTTCTTCTTGAAGTTCCCCTTCATCCCTTTGCCCTTTTCTTGAAACTAGTGGTCTTGTCTACCATCAACACTTGATATTTTTCTTGATTTCTACCTTCGTCGATTTCAACATTACGAAGAGCTTGGGAATCGTTTTCGTTATCCCTTGCATATCATAGTTCATCACAAAGTTCTACTAACTTGGTGATGGTGACTAGAGAATTCTGTCAATCACTATTTTATCTGGAAGATTAACTCCCACTTGATTCTAGCGATTGTAGTACCCAGACAATCTGAGCACATGCTCACTGCTTGAGCTATTCTCCTCCATCTTTTAGCTATAGAACTTGTTGGAGACTTCATATCTCTCAAGTCAGGTATTTGCTTGAAATATTAACTTCAACTCCTGGAACATCTCATATGGTCCATGATGTTCAAAACGTCTTTGAAGTCCCGATTTTAAGCCGTTTAAGCATGGTGCACTAAACTATCAAGTAGTCATCATCTTGAGCTAGCCAAATGTTCATAACATCTGCACCTGCTCCTGCAATAGGTTTGTCACCTAGCGGTGCATCAAAGACATAATTCTTCTGTGCAGCAATGAGGATAAATCTCAGATCACGGATCCAATCCGCATCATTGCTACTAACATATTTCAACTTAGTTTTCTCTAGGAACATATCAAAAATAAAATAGGGGAGCTAAACGCGAGCTATTGATCTACAACATAGATATGCTAATACTACTAGGACTAAGTTCATGATAAATTAAAGTTTAATTAATCATATTACTTAAGAACTCCCACTTAGATAGACATCCCTCTAATCCTCTAAGTGATCACGTGATCCAAATCAACTAAACCATGTCCGATCATCACGTGAGATGGAGTAGTTTCAATGGTGAACATCACTATGTTGATCATATCTACTATATGATTCACGCTCGACCTTTCGGTCTCCGTGTTCCGAGGCCATATCTGTTATATGCTAGGCTCGTCAAGTTTAACCTGAGTATTCCGCGTGTGCAACTGTTTTGCACCCGTTGTATTTGAACGTAGAGCCTATCACACCTGATCATCACGTGGTGTCTCAGCACGAAGAACTTTCGCAATGGTGCATACTCAGGGAGAACACTTATACTTTGATAATTTAGTGAGGGATCATCTTATAATGCTACCATCAATCAAAGCAAGATAAGATGCATAAAAGATAAACATCACATGCAATCAATATCAGTGATATGATATGGCCATCATCATCTTGTACTTGTGATCTCCATCTCCGAAGTACCGTCATGATCACCATCATCTCCGGCGCGACACCTTGATCTCCATCGTAGCATTGTTGTCGTCTCGCCGATCTTATGCTTCCATGACTATCGCTACCGCTTAGTGATAAAGTAAAGCATTACAGCGCGATTGCATTGCATACAATAAAGCGACAACCATATGGCTCCTGCCAGTTGCCGATAACTCGGTTACAAAACATGATTATCTCATACAATAAAATTTAGCATCATGTCTTGACCATATCACATCACAACATGCCCTGCAAAAACAAGTTAGACATCCTCTACTTTGTTGTTGCAAGTTTTACGTGGCTGCTATAGGCTTAGCAAGAACCATTCTTACCTACGCATCAAAACCACAACGATAGTTTGTCAAGTTGGTGTTGTTTTAACCTTCGCAAGGATCGGGCGTAGCCACACTTGGTTCAACTAAAGTTGGAGAAACTGACACCCGCCAGCTATCGTGGTTCTAACTCTGACAGTGATGTAGGGGGGTATGTATGGAGAGGCTAGATCTCAGCTATGGAGAAGTTGTAAACACACCAGGATGTACGAGTTTAGGCCCTTCGCGGAGGAAGTAACAACCCTACGTCTCGTTGCCCAGAGGCAGTCGATTGGATTATGTGTGTATGAATTCCAGGGGTGCGAACCCTTGCTACTAAGGAGGGGGATGGCTTATATAGAGTTTGCCAGACCCCTCCAGCCCTCAGTAATGCAGGGCTAAAATACATTAAGACTGGGCGTTACTGGTAACGTCCCTAATAAAGTGCTATAATGACCATAAAGACTACTTAATGGCCGACCGTTTGCTTACGGAGTGACTTTAGATCTCCTGTTAGTCGAGTGGTTGGCTTTGCGGTCGAGTGGTAGCTTCCTGGTCGAGTGTTTTGAATCTGTCGAGTGGGATACCTTCAAGTCGATTGAAGGGTGACTTCTTCTAGGGATGTCCTTGGGTAGGGCTCTTAGGACAGGTCCATGCCCCTACCCTAGGCACATAGCTTCATCATTAGCCCCCGAATGGATCGAGGTTCGAGTGGGGAAGGAGTTGGGGGTCCTTCCGTCTGGTCCTTAGCGTTATATGAATGTCTTGTACTGGATCAATCGTCACGGATGACGTTGTCGACTTCTTTCGGTCACCTTGATCCATTCTTGGTCTCTCGTCGAGTGAATTTCCTTACTTGTGAAATACCGAGCGCCAGCACGAGCGGGATCTTCTGCTTGATGGGTTGTTCCGCAGCCCGCGGATTTCGCGGGATTTGAATTTCGGGAAGCGAGCGGGACGGGGGCGGCCGCAATAATCGAATGGGATAGGATGGAAGCTCCTCGATCCCCGCACCACCTTTTTCGCCACGTACCGCGCGCGCGCCTGTTGCGGGATTTGATGGGATCGCCTGGGCCTACCGGTCAGCCACTCAGAAGCGGCTCCTTATAAGTTGCCGGCTCGGGGCTCCCCAACAGTGTGCTCTCGCCTTTCCTCCTCCCCCCACAAGGTCTTCTTCCACCTCCGCTCTCACCCTATCGCCGTAGGTCTGTTGGAGCCTCGCCGGCGACGATGGTGAAAGACAAGACGTTGGCTTTGGAGCACGCGAAGAAGGCGGCAGTGTAGGGGAAGGGGAGGAAGTCAGCTCGGGGCGGATCTTCCTCGAGGACTGCTCTGCCCAGGGATTGGATCCAGGGCGACTGGATGGCGTCGGTGATTCGGCAGGAAGATCTTGACGACATGGTCGAGGGGGGAGTCATTCCCCATGAAGCTGCGCGTCTCCCGGGGAGAGAAGTCGAACCCCAACCTCGCGACGGTGAGTGCGTCCTCCTCGCCACCCATATCGATCGCGGATTTTCTCTACCTCCTCATCCTTTTTTCCGGAGCTTTTTGAACTTCTTCGGAGCGCAGCTCCACCATTTCACTCCCAATTCCATCGTGTATCTTGTGGCTTTCGTTTCCTTGTGCGAAAGTTTCTTGGGTTGCCACCCTCATTGGGGACTCTTTAAACACATCTTCACTTGCCGTTCTCAATCGGTAAAGAAAGCCAAGTCGAGTGACGAACGGACGCAAGTGATCCAGCTGTGCGGGGGCCTGGCGATCCAGATGAGGGGAAAAAGTTCTTTTCCGTCTATCACTTTTCCCGAGTCGGTCCGTGGTTGGCAGTCGACCTGGTTTTATTGCCAAAACCAGGTGACCCCAGGGCAGTCGACTGGTCTTCCCCCTTTCTCTCTGGACCGAGCTCAAAAACCCACTTCTCTGAAAGTGTTGCCGGAGGAAAAGGCGCAAGTCAAGGTGCTGGTTTGTCGAGTGGTTCAGCTTGTCCGAGAGGGCGTGACGGGCATGGACTTGCTGGAGGTCTTCCTTCGGAGGCACATCCAACCGCTTCAGGCTCGTGACCACCCTATGTGGCTGTACTCGGGTCTCGACGACACCACTCGGATTCACCCAGAGGAGGTCACTGACGAGATGCTGGAAGGGTGGCTGTCGAGCATCACAAGGAACAAAGACAACCCCCGAGGAGCCAGGAGGGTTCCCCCGCTTGACAGTACATACGACGTGGACCAGGTCTGTCCTTGTGTTCCCGACTGAGATCTTGCTTTCTTCATTTGCTCTCTTTGAATCGGTCGACTGACTTTCGACTTGTCTGCTGTTCTCAAGGCAACTACAGAGATGTACTCGTCACCCAATGGAGCACAGGAGCAGGCCGAAGAAGGGGAGGCGAGCGGAGGTGAAAGCGGAGACGAACAGGGGGAGTGGGAATCTGACGACGAAGGAGAGGGAGACGACGACGTCGACTCCAGCGAAGAGGAGGAGGAGGAAGCTGAACCTCCCCGCTTGGAAAGGCGATCCAATCTTACACACGACCCTGCGCGGGAACGTGGTAAGGCGACTGCTCCTGTTGGGCAGTCGTCGAAGCGCCCTCGAACCTCTTCTCCAGCGCCGACTGAAAAAGCTCCCAAGCACCCCCGCGCGGCGCCGTCTATGCCACCCAAGGCTCTGCCCAAGACGAGGATGACTGTCCCCACCATTTCTGGGTAATGATAGAACTTGTTCTCCTTTGTCGACCGGGGACGGATCCTTGGTCGATCCACTGAGCCGACTGACTGTCTTTCAAAATTTGCAGTGCTGCTACTTCTGATATCTCCGCCAAGGACGATGATCAAGAAATGGAAGATGCTGTTACTTCCAATCCTGGTATGATTACTGATGTTCTGCCTTGAATCGACTGACGATTTCTTATAACTCTGGTCGATTGAATTTTTCTCGTAGCTCCTCCTCATGTTATTAACCTTCCTGATGACGAAGACGAAGCGCCGCTGAGAGTGAGGCGGAACAGGAAAGCGTCGGCTGGCGAGACCCCACAATCCACTCTGGCGCCTGAGGCCGTAGCTCGAGACGGTGGCGATACCACCCGGGCTTCTGTGACTTTCGCCGATCCTCTGACGAGTGTGCGGCCCTCGACGTCGACCGTAAATCCGCCTTCACTCTTCGCCACACACCACGTCCCTGAGGACCAAGTGGGTGCAGCTAAGGAAGCTATACGCCAGGCAGGCATCATGATGGAGCAGGTCAAGGTGGTTCGAGAAGCCAGCCAAGCGGCTTATGACGCGAGTTCAGCTCTTCAGAGTAACGTCCAGGTCAGTCGATTCACTGCTTGTTCTGTTAGGGTATGCTGTCTGAAGAATCTCTTTTCCGAAGATCTTTAAATCTATACACCCACTGGGTGTTTCTGTTATGTTTTTTGGTCGAGTGGGGGCACGCTGAGTGCACCCACTAGGTGTAGTCCCCGAGACTACGGTGGACTGCTGGCAGTCGACTGTAGTCTTTATATTGTGTTGCTATAGTTTTACTTCTTCACTCGGTCTGGCCAGGCCATGTCGAATGAAACTCTATCCGGTCGACTGCGGGCAGTCGATTTTTTTTAAACCAGTGGGGGCACGCTGAGTGCACCCACTGGGTGTAGTCCCCGAAAATACTGTTGAATGTTTTTGATTCAGTTGTAGTCTTAGAAACGCCATCATTGTCTCTTGGTTACTCGGAAGGAACTTATCTTGGACCTCTATCGACTGATTTTTGCAGAAATCCTGTGAACTTGTGGCTCTCTACACTGAGTTGGAGAACAAACAGATCCAGCTCAACCTTGACTTGAAGCTCGCTCAACAGAACCTGCAGAAGGCGCGAGACGAAGCAAAAGGTATGGCTGGTGAGGTTTCTCATTCTTGACGAGTGACTTTCCTTTCTTGCCCGTTCTTGATGTTGAGTTCACTCGACATTCTGTAGATAAACTGGAGGAAGCTCTGAAGAAGAAGGATCAATATCTTGCCGAAGCACAGAAGGAGGCCTTGAGCAAAACGAAGCTTGCAGAAGAGAAACTGGCTTCGGTCGGAACTCTTGAACAGGAGAACTCCAGACTGAAAACTGCCCTCGAGACAACTAATCAAGAGGTCAGCCGACTAAAGAACGACAAGATGGCTCTGCACGACCAGGCGGGTGAGCTGGCGGGGAAGGTAAACGATCTGGAGGCTTATCTCGGTGGACTCGCCAAGAAGCTGTTCGTCATGCTCGAAGGTAATTACTCCGACCCGGCTGTCTTGCAGTTACCAAGCCTGTGTAAGGCCACTGTCTTATTCTTGAATCGTGTTTGCAGAATTCTGCCAGAGCTTCAAAGAGGAAACCAGTCGAGTGGAGCCAGGCTTGGATCCCGCCAATTCTCTCGTGAAGGACGAGGCTGCTATGAACGTGCTCCGACTGGAGTCTCGTCTTACCAGCGTTGTTGACCATCTTGCTCGGCTGAAGGTTGCGATGTCGCGGATCGACACATCACTCTGGCCTGGATCGACGCTTCAGAACGACCTCGAGTCCCTGATGGTTCGACTAAATGAAGTCCCGGGTCGGGTGGCGGAATGTAAGAAATCTTCTGCTAGATGTGGTGCTGATGTCGCTCTGTCTCTGGTCCACGTCCATTGCAAGGAGGCGCGAGAAGAAAAGCTGGCCGCCATCCAAGTTGCCAATACCAGGAAGCACAACTTTCAAGACTTCATGGAGACTTTCATCGCTGCTGCTACTCGTATTGCAGATGGGATCGACTTGGACGAGTTCGTCGCCCCTTCCAGTCCTCCGCTTGAGGAATGAAAAACTTTTATGCTTCGCTTTAAATTTGCCTCGGAATGCCGAGTGGATTTTGTAACCGTAAAACTCTGTCGAGCCGAGGGCTCGAGTACTTTGATCTGAGGTCTGGGACCTTTAGGCCTTATCTGAACTTGATTTCTCGTTGAATATCTTCATGGATTGATCCGTCGAGTGGAACTTGATCTTCACTCGGAATAACCTTGTATTTGTGGTGTAACTCTGAAGGAGAAGGTAGCAGTCGATTTGCGCCTTGTCGTCCTTGCGGATTGGGTTGTGTTCCGGACTTAGGCGAGCGCTGGGCCGCAGCTAAGCCTCCGAGTGGGAGGTTTGCTCTCCACTCGGTAGGATTTTTTCAAACTTAGGCGAGCACAGGGCCGCAGCTAAGCCCCCGAGTGGGAGGTTTGCTCTCCACTCAGTAGGATTTTTAAACACTTAGGCGAGCACTGGGCTGTAGCTAAGCCCCCGGGTGGGAGGTTTGCTCTCCACTCGGTAGGATTTTTAAACACTTAGGCGAGCACTAGGCTGCAGCTAAGCCCCCGAGTGGGAGGTTTGCTCTCCACTCGGTAGGATTTTTTAAGCACTTAGGCGAGCACTGGGCTGCAGCTAAGCCCCCGAGTGGGAGGTTTGCTCTCCACTCGGTAGGATTTTTTAAGCACTTAGGCGAGCACTGGGCTGCAGCTAAGCCCCCGAGTGGGAGGTTTGCTCTCCACTCGGTAGGATTTTTTAAACACTTAGGCGAGCACTGGGCTGCAGCTAAGCCCCCGAGTGGGAGTCTGGCTCACCACTCGGTAGGATTTTTAAACACTTAGGCGAGCACTGGGCTGCAGCTAAGCCCCGAGTGGGAGGTTTGCTCTCCACTCGGTAGGATTTTTAAACACTTAGGCGAGCACTGGGCTGCAGCTAAGCCCCCGAGTGGGAGGTTTGCTCTCCACTCGGTAGGGTTTTTAAACACTTAGGCGAGCACTGGGCTGCAGCTAAGCCCCCGAGTGGGAGGTTTGCTCTCCACTCGGTAGGGTTTTTAAACACTTAGGCGAGCACTGGGCTGCAGCTAAGCCCCCGAGTGGGAGGTTTGCTCTCCACTCGGTAGGGTTTTTAAACACTTAGGCGAGCACTGGGCTGCAGCTAAGCCCCCGAGTGGGAGGTTTGCTCTCCACTCGGTAGGATTTTTAAACACTTAGGCGAGCACTGGGCTGCAGCTAAGCCCCCGAGTGGGAGGTTTGCTCTCCACTCGGTAGGGTTTTTAAACACTTAGGCGAGCACTGGGCTGCAGCTAAGCCCCCGAGTGGGAGGTTTGCTCTCCACTCGGTAGGGTTTTTAAACACTTAGGTGAGCACTGGGCTATAGCTAAGCCCCCGAGTGGGAGGTTTGCTCTCCACTTGGTAGGAATTTTAAACACTTAGGCGAGCACTGGGCTGCAGCTAAGCCCCCGAGTGGGAGTCCGGCTCACCACTCGGTAGGAGTTTTTTTCACAAACTTAGCCGAAACGGATTCACAGCTAAGTCACCCACTGGGGGATTTCGTACGCAAACAAAAGTGACAGCAATTATTGGGACACTCTTGTCTTTGATAAAAATGAACTGCAGAAGTTTTTCTTATTACATCTTATCCGAGAGAGAACTCAAGTGTAAAAGGGGCGGAGCAGTTCCGCATTCCAAGCTCGCGGCTCGTCAATCTGGCGATCAACATTGTAGAGGTGATACGCTCCATTGTGGAGGACTTTGGTGACGATGAAGGGGCCTTCCCAAGTAGGAGCAAGCTTGTGTGGTTTCTGTTGATCCACTCGGAGGACCAAATCTCCTTCTTGGAAGGCTCGACTCTTCACATTCCTGGCGTGGAATCGATGTAAGTCTTGATGATAAATGGTCGATCTGATCATGGCCATTTCCCTCTCTTCTTCTAAGAGGTCGATTGCGTCTTGCCGGGCTTGTTCTGCTTCATCTTCGGTATAAAGTTCAACTTGGGGAGCGTTGTGAAGAAGATCACTCGGCAGAACTGCTTCGGCTCCATAAACCAGAAAGAATGGAGTTCTTCCAGTCGACCGGTTCGGGGTGGTCCTCAATCCCCACAGAACTGACGGGAGCTCGTCGACCCAAGCACTTGCCGCGTGCTGGAGATCACGCATCAGTCGAGGCTTCAGACCATTTGCCCTTTCAGCTTGTCCACTCGACTGGGGATGGGCGACCGATGCGTAGTAAACTCGTGTGCCTTGTGAGGCGCAAAAAGCTCTGAATTTGTCCAAATCAAAGTTTGATCCATTGTCAGTGATGATGCTATGAGGGACTCCATATCTGAATGTTAACTCCCTGATGAAGTTGATAGCAGTGCAGGCGTCAAGATTCTTGATAGGTCTAGCTTCGATCCATTTGGTAAACTTGTCGACCGCCACAAGCACATGAGTGAAGCCGCTCCTGCCTGTTCTCAACGGGCCAACCATGTCCAGTCCCCAAACAGCGAAGGGCCAGATGAGTGGAATGGTCTTCAGGGCTGATGCAGACTTGTGTGACATGTTGGAGTAGAACTGGCACCCTCCACACTTGTCGACTATCTCCTTCGCCATTTCATTTGCTCTTGGCCAGTAAAATCCCGCTCGGTATGCTTTAGCCACAATGGTCCGAGAAGACGCATGGTGACCACTGGTCCCCGAGTGGATATCATCAAGGATTATCTGACCTTCTTTTGGTGTTATGCACTTCTGACCGATTCCAGTCGTGCTTTCTCTATACAACTGTCCCTTTATGACTGTGAAGGCTTTGGTTCGACGGACGATCTGTCGAGCCTCTTCCTCGTCCTCCGGGAGTTCTTTCCTCAGGATATACACGATGTACGGTATTGTCCAGTCGGGAGTGATTGCCAAGACTTCCATGATTAGGTCGACCATAGCAGGAACTTCGACTTCAGTCGGATCTGTGGCACTTTTCGGCTGCGGGGCTTCTTCTGTAAAAGGATCTTCTTGGACTGACGGTGAGTGGATGTGCTCCAGGAACACGTTGCTGGGAATGGCTTCTCTCTTGGAGCCTATCTTTGCCAAATCATCAGCCGCTTGATTTTTCAGTCGGGGGATGTGATGAAGCTCTAACCCCTCGAATTTCTTTTCTAACTTTCTCACTGCATTGCAATAACCAGTCATTGCCGGACTTCTGACGTCCCACTCCTTCATCACCTGATTAACCACCAAATCTGAGTCACCATAGACCATGAGGCGACGGACGCCGAGTGAAATGGCCATGCGCAACCCATATAAAAGTGAATCTAGAGAACGTATCTGAGCTTATCTCCTCGGGGGGAGACTAATACTACCCCAGCACCGGAACCATTTAGCATCTTAGATCCATCGAAGAACATGGTCCAGTGCTCCAAGTGAATTTGAGTCGGAAGTTGCTGTTCAATCCACTCGGCGACGAAATCTGCGATTGCTTGGGACTTGATAGCCTTCTTTGCTTCAAACTTGATATCCAGGGGAAGGAGTTCAATCGCCCACTTTGCCACTCGACCAGTTGCATCTCTATTGTGCAGAATCTCTGACAGTGGGGCGTCGCTGACGACTGTAATGGAGTGGTCAGAGAAGTAATGAGCAACCTTCTTCGTGGTCATATAAATCCCATATACAAGCTTCTGGTAATGAGGATATCTTTGTTTTGAAGGGGTCAAAACTTCAGACACATAATATACTGGGCGCTGAACTCTGAAGGCCTTTCCTTCTTCTTCCCGCTCGACCGTAAGTACTGTACTGACAACTTGTCCCGTGGCCGCAATGTAAAGCAGCAGAGGCTCTTTACTGATTGGGGCAGCAAGCACCGGCTGGGTGGAGAGCAGAGCTTTGAGCTCTGCAAATGCTGCATCAGCTTCTGGAGTCCACTCGAACTTGTCAGACTTCTTCATCAGTCGGTAAAGGGGCAACGCCTTTTCACCGAGACGAGAAATGAATCGACTTAGAGCGGCCAAGCAACCTGTAAGCTTCTGGACATCGTGCACACGCACAGGGCGCTTCATCCGGAGTATGGCACCGACTTTTTCAGGATTGGCATCGATTCCCCGTTCGGAAACGAGAAAACCGAGTAACTTTCCACCTGGAACTCCGAATGTGCACTTTGATGGATTGAGCTTGATATCATACCTCCTGAGGTTTGCAAAGGTTTCAGCAAGGTCAGTCCGCAGGTCGGAACCTTTCCGTGACTTAACCACAATATCATCCATGTATGCCTCCGCATTCCGACTGATTTGGGTGAGTAAACACTTCTGAATCATCCTCATGAACGTGGCTCCGGCATTCTTGAGGCCGAATGGCATGGTGACATAACAGAAGCATCCGAATGGAGTGATGAAAGCTGTTTTGATCTCGTCGGGTCCATACAGACGGATCTGATGGTACCCGGAATAGGCGTCTAGAAAAGACAATCGCTCGCACCCCGCGGTCGAGTCGACTATTTGGTCGATGCGAGGGAGAGGAAAATGATCTTTCGGGCAGGCCCGATTGATATGTTTAAAATCAATGCACATGCGAAGTGACTTGTCCTTCTTGGGGACCATGACAACATTGGCGAGCCACTCGGAGTGGTAAATCTCTCGGATGAACTCCGCTGCTAAGAGCCGAGCCACCTCCTCGCCAATAGCTTTCCTCTTCTGGACGGCGGACCGTCGAAGATGTTCTTTAACAGGCTTAAATTTTGGGTCGACTCGTAGACGGTGCTTAGCCAGCTCCCTGGGAACTCCAGGCATGTCAGAGGGCTTCCATGCGAAGGTGTCCCAGTTCTCACGGAGGAACTAGATGAGCGCTTCTTCCTATTTGGAGTCGAGCGTCGTTGAGATGTGAGTCGGGGCAGCATTGGGGTCGGTCGGGTGAATGTGGGCTGGCTTTGTTTCTCCGGACGACTGAAAAGCTGATTCTGAAGCAGGCTTCTTGGCTCGTAGCAATTCACTCGGATCGGCAGTCTTCTGGTACTCTTGCAGCTCGACCACTGCCATCTGAGCATCAGCAATCTTTGAGCCTTTCTGAAAACACTCTTCTGCTTTCTTTTGATTGCCTGTAACAGTGATCACACCTCTGGGGCCAGGCATCTTCAGTTTGAGATACACATAACACGGTCGAGCCATGAAGCGTGCATAAGCTGGCCTTCCCAAAATGGCATGATAAGCACTTTGGAAGTCCACAACCTCGAATGTCAACTTTTCCTTGCGTAATTCTTTGAATCACCGAAAACCACATCAAGAGCAATCTGGCCGAGTGATTCGGCTTTCTTCCCAGGGATGACTCCGTGGAAGCTCATGTTACTGGTACTGAGCCTGGACATCGGAATGCCCATCCCTTTCAATGTTTCTGCATACAGTATGTTCAGGCCACTGCCACCATCCATCAGGAATTTGGTCAGTCGAGTGCCTTCGACAACTAGGTCGACCACCAAAGCTTGCCTCCCAGGGGTGGGAATGTGCATAGGGTGATCAGACTGGTCAAATGTGATGGCAGTCTGAGACCATTTCAGGTAACTGGGTGTTGCCGGAGCAACCATATTCACCTCACGGTTAATGACTTTCAATCGACTTTTGCTTTCGACATCAGCAAAAATCATCAGGGTGGAATTGACTTGGGGGTATCCATCGTCACTATCTTCCTTGTCCTCAACTCTGTCTGACTCTTTTTCCTTGTCTTTGGACTGCTTGCCCTGAAACTGCTGGATCAGGAGCCGGCACTGTCGAGTGGTATGTTTTGGGTAAATAAGATTACCCTCTTCATCTTTCTCGGTGTGGATGTGACATGGCAGATCCAAAACATCATTTCCATCTTGATCCTTAACTTTCTTGGGGTTCCAGGGCCCCTTGGGTTTTCCCTTGAATTTTCCCTGGGTTACGGCCAGGGCCTCCCCAGGGGCGGCTGGCTCGGCCTTCCGCTTCTGTTTCCGACTGGAATTTCCTCCGGCTTCTTGGGCGACTGCCTTGTGCTTGCCACTCCGGAGGCGATCTTCGTCTTCACCATTAGCGTATTTGGTGGCAATCTCCATCATCCGATTCAGAGACATCTCTCCAGTTCGACCGAACTTCAGATTCAATTCTCTGTACTTAATGCCTTCTTTAAAGGCACAAACCGCTTGATGATCTGGTACATTCTCAACTGTGTGATGCAATGTGATCCACCTCTGGATGTAATCCCTCAGAGTTTCATTCGGTTTCTGCACGCAAGACCGCAATTCTGTAAGGCCTGCAGGTCGCTTGCATGTTCCTTCAAAGGTTGTGACAAACACTTGGGAGAGGTCCTCCCAAGTGTAGATGCTGCTGGGTGCTAACTGATTCAGCCACGCTCTGGCTGAGCCCTCCAACATGAGAGGCAAATGCTTCATAGCTACCTCATCATTGCCACCGCCAATCTGGACAGCCACTCGGTAATCTTCGAGCCAAGTGTCAGGCTTAGACTCACCGATGAACTTGCTGACTCCAGTCGCCAACCTGAAGTTGGGAGGAATCACTGCGGCTCTGATGGCTCGACTGAAACACTCTGGCCCTGAAACATGTACTCTACTGCTGGCAGGCGCATCTCTGTCGTGGCCTTCTCGATGAGCTCTGTTCCTGTCAACCAGACCCTTGAACGAGGATGGATCTCGCATCAAAGCCTGGGTCCCTGGGGTCGACTGGAACCTCCGCCCAACACTATGAGGGCGTCTGTCATCCCGCTGCCGAGGCGCATATGACCCACTCCTCAGGGGAGGGGTTGGCACTCAACGCCGATCATCACGATCGAATCGGTGATCATACTGCTCATTTCTTCTGTACTGATCGTGCCGGTCTCCGCGCCCCTCACGCCTCGGGGGCGATCTTGGGCTGTGAGCCGACTGGACTGTATCCGTTGCAACGGATCGACTGTGGATCCTATTCCGCGACTGAGAAACAGCGGAATTCTGGTTTCCCGCTGCCCGGAGCAACGCTCTGATTTGCAACAAGCCCCTGCCAGCCTCCGACTGGGAGGGCTGAATCGGTTCTGCTATACGGGCTGCGGCTGCCAAATTCTGAACTGGGGTTCGATATACCTGCGTAGGCAGGAAGAGCTGACGTCGACTGGACTTGGGAGCTCGCTGACGCGCTTGCTCGTCGAGTATCCGCTGGAGATTCTCCAGTCGAGTGCGCTCGGCCAAGTTAGCCAAGCGCGCGTCCTCCAAGGCCCGGGCCTCGGGGGTTTCTCCGATGATAGGAGTGTGGAGTGCATCCATGTTCCGGCGGCGAAGCTCCTCTCGCTGCAATGACGTGAGAGGTTCGGGGAGATACTCATCGTGGGGATGCGACGGGTCGCCTCCACCCGCGCCTCCATCGGCGCGAGGGAAACCGGGAGGACTGTGTGTTCCATCGACCGCCAGAACCTCAGCTGCTGGGTTGCTGCTGTCGCACTCGGATGCGGTCTCCGCGGAGCCAGTCAACAGGTCGAACAGGCCGTAGAGGGATTCGTCGGGCTCGATTGCCGCGACTTGTGGGGCTGGCCGACTGGCGAGCCACGGCATGCCTCACCCACCTCTGAAGTCTCGACCGACCGGAGCGCTTGCGCCGGTGGGAGACAGGGCGGGGAAGATGACACGGGAGCCGACCGATACTGGGTCGACGGCTGCCGCAGGAGGACGCCACGAACACATGCGCGGAAGTGCGTCGCACCGCGGACGGGGAGCGCGTCGATGTCGAGTGGAGCCTTCTGAAGCCAAGCGGAGTCGTCGGTGATGAACGTGAGCGCGCCGAGACGGATCTCGCGGCCCTCCACCAAATCTCCGCACGAAAACATGATCAAAGGGATCGGAAAAATCGCAACTTCTCCAACTAGGCGCTAAGACTCCTGCCCCACGGTGGGCGCCAACTGTCGTGGTTCTAACTCTGACAGTGATGTAGGGGGGTATGTATGGAGAGGCTAGATCTCAGCTATGGAGAAGTTGTAAACACACCAGGATGTACGAGTTCAGGCCCTTCGCGGAGGAAGTAACAGCCCTACGTCTCGGTGCCCGGAGGCGGTCGATTGGATTATGTGTGTATGAATTCCAGGGGTGCGAACCCTTGCTACTGAGGAGGGGGTGGCTTATATAGAGTTCGCCAGACCTCCTCCGGCCCTCAGTAATGCAGGGTTAAAATACATTAAGACTGGGCGTTACTGGTAACGTCCCTAATAAAGTGCTATGATGACCATAAAGACTACTTAATGGCCGACCGTTTGCTTGCGGAGTGACTTTAGATCTCCTGTCAGTCGAGTGGTTGGCTTCGTGGTCGAGTGATAGCTTCCTGGTCGAGTGTTTGAATCCGTCGAGTGGGATACCTTCAAGTCAAGTCGATTGAAAGGTGACTTCTTCTAGGGATGTCCTTGGGTAGGGCTCCTAGGACAAGTCCATGCCCCTACCTGTTGGGTTTCGTAGTAATTTCAAAAAAATTCCTACGCACATGCAAGATCATGGTGATGCATAGCAACAAGAGGGGAGAGTGTTGTCTATGTACCCTCGTAGACCGCAACGAAAGCGTTGACGCAACATAGAGGAAGTAGTCGTACGTCTTCCCGATCCGACCGATCCAAGCACCGTTACTCCGGCACCTCCGAGTTCTTAGCACACGTACAGCTCGATGACGATCCCCGGACTCCGATGCAGTAGAATGTCGGGGAAGAGTTCCGTCAGCACGACGGCGTGGTGACGATCTTGATGTTCTATCGTCGCAAGGCTTCGCCTAAGCACCACTACAATATTACCGAGGATTATGGTGGAGGAGGGCACCGCACACGGCTAATAGATCTCAAGGATCAATTGTTGTGTCTTTGTGGTGCCCCGCACCCGTATATAAAGGAGCAAGGGAGGAGGAGGCCGACCCTAGGAGGGGTCCGCCAAGTGTGGAGTCCTACTAGGACTACCTAGTCCTAGTAGGATTCCACCTCCCATATGGAATAGGAAAAGAGGAAGGGAAAAGGAGAAGGAAGGAAGGGGGCACCCCCTTTCGCTAGTCCAATTCGGACCAGACCAACGGGAGGGGTGCGGCCACCCTTGAGGCCCTTTTCCTTCTTTCCCGTATGGCCCAATAAGGCCCAATGCGTATTTCCGTAACTCTCCGGTACTCCGAAAAATACCCGAATAACTCAAAACCTTTCCGATGTCCGAATATAGTCATCCAATATATCGATCTTTACGTCTCAACCATTTCGAGACTCCTCGTCATGTCCCCGATCTCATCCGGGACTCCAAACTCCTTCAGTACATCAAAACTCATAAACTCATAATATAACTGTCATCGAAACCTTAAGCGTGCAGACCCTACGGGTTTGAGAACAATGTAGACATGACCAAGACACGTCTCCGGTCAATAACCAATAGCGGAACCTGGATACTCATATTGGTTCCCACATATTCTACGAAGATCTTTATCGGTCAGACCGCATAACAACATACGTTGTTCCCTTTGTCATCGGTATGTTACTTGCCCGAGATTCGATCGTTGGTATCTCAATACCTAGTTCAATCTCGTTACCGGTAAGTCTCTTTACTCGTTTCGTAATACATCATCCTGCAACTAACTCATTAGTTGCAATGCTTGCAAGGCTTAAGTGATGTGCATTACTGAGAGGGCCCAGAGATACCTCTCCGACAATCGGAGTGACAAATCCTAATCTTGAAATATGCCAACCCAACAAGTACCTTCGGAGACACCTGTAGAGCACCTTTATAATCACCCAGTTACGCTGTGACGTTTGGTGGCACACAAAGTACTCCTCTGATAAATGGGAGTTGCATAATCTCATAGTCATAGGAACATGTATAAGTCATGAAGAAAGCAATAGCAACAAACTAAACGATCAAGTGCTATGCTAACGGAATGGGTCAAGTCAATCACATCATTCTCCTAATGATTTGATCCCGTTAATCAAATGACAACTCATGTCTATGGTTTAGGAAACATAACCATCTTTGATCAACGAGCTAGTCAAGTAGAGGCATACTAGTGACACTCTGTTTGTCTATGTGTTCACACATGTATTATGTTTCCGGTTAATACAATTCTAGCATGAATAATAAACATTTATCATGATATAAGGAAATAAATAATAACTTTATTATTGCCTCTAGGGCATATTTCCTTCAATAAACTCACCAGCCGAGTCAGCACAAGAAGTACGAATGGTCGTGGAAAACTGAGTGTGAACCATGGCAGCAAAACGTTTGTATATAGAGAGAACCTCGCTACGAGATTTCATGAAATAGAGCCAAGTGTAGAGGGAGAAATCATCAACAAGATATAGTAGCGGTGACCACCTTTCGAATCAAAGGGGGCAAGACCCCATACATCAGAATGAACTAAGTCAAAAGGACGCTGAGATACCGACTCACTGGTAGGATAACGTAACTGGGTCTGTTTGCCAAGTCTGCAGCCATTACAATGTAAAGAAACATCTCCAGATACAGACCCTAAGAGGCCCTGATGAACTAAAAAGGACAAGCGAGAGCCACATATGTGACCAAGGCGATGATGCCACTGCTGGAAGGACGCAGACGAAGAGGCAGCAAGAGCATGGGAGCTGGCAGAAGTGGTGGCAGCGGAAGGAACACAAAGCCAGTCAACCTCCCAAAGGCCCTCTGACTCACGGCGCCGGGGGCCAGCACCAACCAAAGCCTTGCTGCGACGATCCTGAATGGAGCAAGATTCGGTAACAAGAATGACACGACAACCAAAATCAGTAAATTGGGCAGCGGAAAAAAGTTTCATGGTGAGCCGAGGAACATGTGAAACACTAGGAACAGAAAAAGATGGAGTGGAAAGAAGACCATGACTAGCAATAGGAAGAAGTGTGCCATCAGCGGTAAGAACATTAACAGGCGAATCAAGAGGTCGGAGAGAAGACAACACAGAAGAATCAGAAGACATATGAAAGGAGGCTCCAGAATCCAGAACCCACGAAGATGTACCTGACTGCGTAGATGCCTGCGGTGGTGGAGAAGTGGCTGCAGTCACAGCAGCAGCGGAACCGGTCGACGAAGAGCCTGAAGAAGCCAAGAGACGCTTGAGCCTCATAATGTCCTGGTCAGTGAGTGACGGGGTCAAGGAGGATCCAAGAGTCCCACTGGAAGAGGAGCGCTTCTGGTCTCGCTTCTTCTCACAGCAATCAGACTCTGGATGACCTGGCCGAGAGCAGTAGCCATAGAAGGTGTCACGGCGCGACCGGCCCCTCTCAGCATAAGAAGGACGACCCACCCCCTGAAGGAGTAGGCAGGAGCGGTGGAGCGATGAGGCGAGCAGGTGGCATAGGAGCTCGGGCGGCCAACACTAATGGAACCACAAGTAACCCAGCAGAGCGAAGGCGGGTCTCTTCAGCACGAAGCTCAGCAAGTACCTCCGAGATAGGAACACGACCACGAGCAAGCAGGCGAGCACGGAGAGGCTCGAACTCAGAGCGGAGACGAGATAAGAACTCGTGAACCCGCTGAAACTCCAAATTGAACCGTGTAGTCTGACAGCAACGGCAAGTTCCACAAACGACGGTCCGAAGAGAGTCAAGCTGACGCTAGATGGCAGAGCACTGTGAATAGAACTCATCAACAGAGGAATCACCTTGCTGGAGTGCATGCTCCTGACGCACCACAGATAGGTAGAGAGCATCACCAGAGGGCTGATAGCGCTGACAGAGATAAGACCACATCGCTGCAACTGCGCCAAGTCCAATGAACTCCGAGGCGAACCGAGGAAGGACACTCGCAGTAAGAACAGCAGCAGCACGAGCATCATCATTGCACCACTGAGTGCAAGCAGACAGATCATCACGATAGGCAGACAGGGCATCCGAGTAAGCTGACATCTACTGATCATAAGCATCAACTACAACATCATCGAGAGCCTTGGCGGCATCTCAATCGGCCTGAGAAGCGTCAGCAGCAAGAGCCGGCGGTGCTGGCGGGGTAGGAGCCACAGGAGCAACAGAGCAAGGAGGACAGGGGACCTCGCCAGAGAGAACATCCAACAGAAGGAGACCACGCATATGGATACACATAAACTCCGCAAACTCGGCATAGTTGGTGCCATCGAAGATCACCTAGCACCGAGGAACATCGACATAGCCCGAAGAAGACATGAGGAGCTCTCTGTTTTTTGGTCAACTGCTATAGTAGACCCCGATCCAGATCGGGATCGGGCTCGCACTGGCTCGATCCAGCCCCGATGGAGGAAGCAGGGTGGGGAAGGGCGAGCGTAGAAGGGCCGGCCCTGGGCAGCACCGGCTGCAGCAGGTGGCCAGGGGCGGCAGGGCGCGGGGATGCGCGAGGAGACGATGGCCGGCCGCGGCCGAGCACGAGAAGGCGCGGGGCGGCGGCAACCGGGCGCGGGGCAGCACGGGGAGGCGCGAGGCGACGACGGTAGGCGCGGCCGCGCTTGGGGCGGCCCGGGACAGCGACGACAGGGGAGTGGGGCGCGGCCGAGCTCGGGGCGGGGCTGCGCGGCCGAGCGCAGGCCGGGGGCGAGGGAGGAGGTGGCCAGCGCAGGCGACGAGGTAGATGGAGGCCGGCGACGAGGGAGCAAGGCACGGAGCTGCGAGCGTGCGGGAGCGGGAGAGGAACCTAAGCATCTGATACCATGTTAGGAATGGGCAACTACTTGCAGAGAAGGGCCAAAGGCCTGTACATATACATGTGTATAATGAGGATAAACCGAAAAGCTATACACATCTAACAATTATAACTTGGTTGCTATTAATAAAGCAGAAGGCCCGTGCAATAGCAACGGGCTGGAAAAGGAATCAACTGTGTCTGTGCATCTCATTGTGTGCCATAGAGCATTGCCGATCCACCCGAAAAAACAAACAGCAACGTCCCAACTTGACACTATTGGAGGCCGCAGCAGTGGTTGCCGGAGACGGTGATGGGAGAGGGGAGAGGGAGGGAGGCGCAGGTGGCAATGCTCTGGCGGAGGAAAACCAAGCTTGTGATGGAGAGATGTGGTGCTGCAGAGTGGGAGTGGTGGGGCTGGAGGAGGAACAAAGAACTGTGGCGCAGGGACCGATAGTGTTTTTTAGTATGCCTCTCCCTTGAAAGCCGAGTGGAAAAAGAGGGTCGCGGATAACGTGGAAAAAAAACCTTCGGTCGTCCCGCGCCTCACCCATGAGAGGCCGGGCGAACCCTAGCCACCACCCACACAAGCCCCCTTCCCTCAGCCCCTCCTCGTCGCCGCTTTCTCGTGGAGGGTTCGCGGTGCAGGGCATGGCCCAGCGAGGACGTCGTGCTTGGTGCGACACATGGTGGTGGCCGCTGGCGTGCAGTGGTGTTGAGTCTGCGTGTCAGCTGGTAGGCGTGCAGCGGGGGTGGGTGCCATGTGGTCTGGCTTGGTTGGGTGCGCCCCCATGGTGGCTCGGTGGAGATCTGGACCTAGCGGTTCGTTGGGCGGCGCGGGCCGGCGGCTGCGGCCTACACTTGGTTGGCTGATGATGCCGGTGGTGGTGGCCCGACGGTGCCCGATCGCCGCGGCGTGGGTACTGGCAGGAGATGGCGGTGCGGGCATCTGGTGGTATGGCGGCGCGAGCGGCGCTGCTCCAGCACGCGGCACACAGGGTGGCGGCGGTCTTCCATCTTCTGGGACAGAGCCATGCCGGCGGTGGCTCTACCCTTTGGCCCGCACTCGGGTGGGCCGAAATTGGGTCTGAGGCAGTCGATACGGTTGCTCCAGGTAGGTGAGATTGGACTACTGCGGGTGATAAGTCCCGCTCCTCACGGTGCGGTGGTTGATGGTGTTGGTTGGAACACCACTCCCCTTTCGGGCAAATCGGCGTTGACAGACATCAACATGGCGTCGTGTGAGCTTGCCCGGCAATGGCTGTCTGTAGTCAGCGGGTTATGTCTCCCCTAGTCCATCGGGACTAGTTGGGGACACAGGCGTGAATGCTTCTTACCGTGAAGGTGTCGACCCGGATTCCGTGATTGATGCCAGGTTAGGAGTGAAAGGAGATACCTTGTACTCTTTCTTCTATGGTTGATGCACCGTGATATGGACGATTGGTGGTGTCTCGGAAATGGATGCCAAAACGGCGGCTTTGGATGGTGGTTGTCTCTCTGGCAGGCGCCATGGCGGTGGTTGTGGCTTTCCCTCTTAGTTGTGTGTGAGGCAGGTGGCTCAGGTGCGCTATCTATCTTTGGCAGTTGCACCGCCCTTATCCATACATAGGGATCTAGTTGTGCCGCGCTTGTCCTGGAGACC
This sequence comes from Triticum aestivum, assembly GCF_018294505.1. Taxonomy (NCBI): domain Eukaryota; kingdom Viridiplantae; phylum Streptophyta; class Magnoliopsida; order Poales; family Poaceae; genus Triticum; species Triticum aestivum. Next base: position 5,186,250 of record NC_057806.1, read on the forward strand.
TAGTGGTAGCACGGGGGAGCTGCCGAGCGAAAGCTCTGCATTCTGTCTCGACAAGACGACGCTTGCGGGTGCCGCTCTCTTCCTAAAGCCGTCATTGTGGACTCTTCTCTGCTTCACGGCTCCAGGTGAAGACCTTTGTCCCTCCTAGACTCGGCACCGCTGACGCTTAGGACCATTCTTCCTCTTGATGGCGTTGTCGTCGAGCTTAGGTGTTTTAGCCCGTTGCATGGCGTTATACTCAGTTCTTCCTATGTTTTCTTTCGATAGTGTAGTCGCTTGCGTTCTGCGTTATCTAGTTATCCTGCTATTAGCGTAGTATGAGGACTACCTCACCATCTTGTATTGTCCGGCTGTGTACTTTGTTTTGTTGTTACTTTATAGTATATAAAGTGGGGCAAAAACCTGTTTTGAGAAAAAGAAATTGACTAATCTTTGCATCAACCATATCCGAACTTCCCCTTGCACCGGGTTGTACTGGTGGTCCAAATGTGATTTCCAAATGTGGTTTCCAACTATGTTCAACTTCTTATGGGCCAACATCGGTTACAACCTTTGTTGTACTTGTGGTCCGAGCGTCCTTTGATTAGGGTTGTGGAAATGTTGCCTGCGGACAGTTGTCCTCAATACCTCTCGGAGGTGGTAGCACTGCAAGCAAGTCCATCTTCATGGAGTTGGTGTTTAGGCAGCAAAGACACAACCAATATGTTCAGCTGTTTCAATGCGTTATATTTTACCATCTAGTCTATATAGAATTTTTTATTCCTGGAAATGATTATTATTTTTGAATATTTACGTCCTTTTCACATGGTATATATTACATCCTTTTCCTGTTGGTTTGCACGTCTTGTGAAGAGCAATTTAAACAAAACGTTTTATAACTTAGCTTACCAAAAGAAAGCATATCCATCCCCATCTTTAATAAATATATTTCTTCTGATCTTTCCGTGTACTTACACATCAAAAGTTGTTGCAGTTGCCGGATGTGCCCTCGTGTTCCGTAGTTGGCCCCAGCAATACAATGGCTAATACGTTGGAGGAGATGGCAGCTGAACTGGAGAATATACGACGGAGTAAATAGCCATGGGTAGCCTAGCCGGTTTCCCTTGCCCCTTCTGAAAAAATTACAAGGCCCGTCCGGCTCTCAAGAATCGAAGACATGGGGCCGCCTTTCCTCCGCCGGCTGTTATCCAGGCCGGCTTTCGGGAGGCGGCCCGACTTTAGCCCTTATGAAGAAATTCATGGGAGGGCCGGCTTCACGAAGCCGGCCACGAGAAGGCCGATTCCAAGAAGCCGGCTCCCATAAAGAGGTCAACACCGTACCCTCGAAGTTTGCACCAACCTAACGGTGATGAGACGGGGCGTGGTTACAGTGAAACCCGCCGCCCTCGAATCCCGGGGCATGACTGGCACAGTGCGCCGTACGGGTGGCCATGACCCGTCCGGCGCGGCACTGTTGCCATGTCGACCCTGACGCCATCTGCAATGAACTACCAGCGTAGCCCACGGGCGGTGGGCCCTTCGGGCAGAGAGGCCCCGAAGGCGGCCATGCCTCCCCCAGTCGGCCCAAGAGAGAGCCGGCTTCCCGCAGCCGGCTTGCTACCCTCCTCGAAGGAGGCGCCCCATTAAGGATACAAGACACGGTGAGGCTACAGTAATCGCCCACCGGGCGGCGGTACTGTAGCCATGCTCACCACGACCAAGCCTGCGTCATCAGGATAAAGCGACAGTAACTAGCCACCGACCAGGCTCCGACCAGTGGGGCTTGCCTGTCGACCAAAGAGCCGGCAGCCGGCGGGGCCCACCAGTCGGCGGCTCCCAGCAGCCGACGCAGAAGCCGGCGAGAGCAGTCACAGACGGCTGGGCCCCGCGCCCAGTCGGATTACCATTGTACCCCTGGGGGGTAGGCCTATATAAACCCCCCGGGGCACCCATGCAAAGGGTTGGACCCCAAAGCTAGTTTTAGACACCATACGAGGAGAGGAAGCAGGCTAGCCGTGCCCTTCTTCCTCCTCCCACCCGAGCAGCTCAAGGAGCATTGTGTAGCTACTTGTCCGTTTTAGTGATCATGCGGAGACCCCGCAGAGCAGCAGTAGGGGTGTTATCTCCACGGAGAGCCCCGAAGCTGGGTAAGATCCGCCGGCGTGCATGTCTTCGCCTCATCCCGTTTCCAGGCACCGGCGATGTCTTACTGGCTCCCACAATGATAAGCCACCCGTTGGCATATGTCGCACCTACCACCCGACATTTGGCGCCCACCATGGGGCCAGGTGCATCGTCGTCCGGAGACCTGTTCTGGACGGGAACCCTCTTCCTCCCCCGCGAGCGTAGCCAGCCCGGCACGCCCGATGGCGCTTGCCACGACGCGCTGCAAGGCGTCACCGACATCTGCGCGGCGAGCAGCCTCGTCGATCTTCTCGACGAAACCCGCATCTCCGACGAGCGTGCCTCCCATGCGGGCACCGATCACCTCGCCAACCTCCCCGGCCAGCTCCATGTCTCCAGCGAGCCCGCTGCGGAACTGGAGTCGGTTGGCTCCACCGACCCGATGCCTGTCGACTCCGACACGGCCTCCTTCGACACCTTCCCCACCAACGTTGCAATCTACAACGACCCGCTTCCTCGGACCGATGACTGCGATACTGTCACCACCGAGGTGATGGTCATCGGCCACGGCGGCCCGGCCGACGAGAGCGCCCACGACGCCCCGCACGCGGCGGCCCATGACTTGTCCGTCCCCCTCCCGGCTGATGCCGACGACGAAGCACTGGAGGCACGCCACCTCGCCCTCCTCGCGGAGGGCCGGCGGCTGGCTTCCGTGAGACGCCTCACCGAGGCCTACCAGCGCGAAGCTGACCGCGCCGCTTTCGGCACGCCGGCTCCGGCTGGGCCCAGCCGGGCCGGCGTTGTCAAGCAACGCGGCGCCGTCATCGCCGACACGCTGGGAGTCGACCGCCCCGTCTACGCCACTCCGCTCGAAAACCTGCGTGCCGCCCAGGCGGCCGTGGACGAGTTGGACGGCTTGGAGGCCGAAGAACTGCCCCACATGACCCGACGCATACAGCAGCTGATTAACGCGACCGCGCAGCGGCACGAAGCCGGCGCCCGCGCGGGAAGCCCCCCCCCCCCACACCGAGATCATGGTGCGATGTCCCGGACGCCGGCTAAGAGCAATACCCGCGCGCGGCGCGAGAGAGAGCCGGCGGCCAGCCGAAGCCGGACCCGAATCTCCATCGAGCGAGACGCGGACGGCCACCCCCGAGCCATGGAATGGCGGGGCAACCCGCCTCTGCCTCGACCTCGTGGGGAGAGATATCCCACCCCGCCGCCAGTGGCGCACCCGACTCTCAGCGGCCGGCTAGGTCGCCGCGAAGGAGTCGGCGAGAACGACGCCCGCCATCGGATCGACCGCCTAGCGCGATCCCTGGTGCTAGAAGAGGAAGATGATGTCGGCCCGCCTTGTTTCGGCCCCCGCATCCGCGACGAGCCTTTCCCCAAAGGGTTCTCGCTCCCAAGAGACACGCCCAAGTACAACGGCTCCGTGAAGCCGGAAGATTGGCTGATCGACTACTCTATGGCGGTCAGCATAACCAACGGCAACCGGCGCGTTGCCGTGAAATACGTGACCCTTATGCTGCAAGGCACGGCGCGGACCTGGCTCAACAGCCTCAAGCCCCTCAGCATCAACAGCTGGCTAGACTTCACCGAAGCTTTCGTTCGCAACTTCACCAGCACCTACAAGCGGGCTCCCAAGCCTAGGCAGCTCTCCCTGTGCGTACAGGGCCCAGCCGAGTCCACTCGTGACTACCTCACGCGCTGGGCCGAGCTCCGCAATTCTTGCGAAGGGGTGCACGAGGTGCAAGCCATCGAATACTTCACTGCCGGGTGCCGAGAAGGTACCCTCCTCAAGCACAAGCTCCTCTGCGACGAGCCGACTATCCTCGACGAGCTTCTGGACATAGCCGACAAATACGCCACCGCCGACTCTTCAATGAAGACCGAGCTCCGGGTAGACGCGTCCGGGAAAGTACTCAACCCGGCACCCAAGACGCCGGCAGGGGATTCCGGCTGACGCCCACACCCAAACGATCAAAAGCGCAAGGGCCCTGCGCCGCCTCCCGTCAGTCGGCAGGTGGCCACGGTCGAAGACACGCCGTCTGAAGGGCGGCCCGCGCCCAAGAAGCCTAAGGGCGGCCGGCCGGCTTGGCAGCCGGCTTTCTCCTACGACCAAACTCTTGATGCCCCGTGCAAGTTCCATAGCGGTGCAAAGCCGTCCAACCACACAACCCGGAAGTGCCATTGGCTCACCCGAATCTCCAAGGGCGAAGGGCTCGCGCCGCCTCCGCCTGCCGGCCCGCCGCCTCCGGCCGCTCGGCCCACAGTCGGAGCCGTGCACGACGAGTTTCCCGATGAGCAAGCAACCTACATCGTCTTTACGAGCCAGCTCGAAGACCGGCGCGGCAAACGCCGAGAGCACCAAGAAGTCAGCATGGTCGCTGCCAACCCCGCCGGGCACATACATTGGTCAGAGAAACCCATCAGTTGGAGCCGGGCCGACCACCCAGAGGTGATGCCATCTCCCGGCTCATATGCATTGGTCCTGGAAGCCACCCTCGCGACGAACCGGCGCGCCGCCCGCTTCTCCCGCGTGCTGATAGACGGCGGGAGCAGCATCAACATCCTATACCGTGATACCTTGGAGAAGCTAAATGTCAAGACGAAGCAGCTCGCGCCGACTCGGACAGTTTTCCATGGCATCGTCCCCGGCTTGTCTTGCGCCCCCATTGGCAAGATCAAGATTGATGTACTCTTTGGGGACAAGGAGCATTTCCGCCGGGAAGCAATCTGGTTTGAAGTGGTGGATCTGGAGAGCCCCTACCATGCATTGCTTGGCCGACCCGCCTTGGCCAAATTCATGGCAGTTCCCCACTATGCATACCTCAAGATGAAGATACCGAGTTCCAAAGGCGTCACCACCATAGCCGGCGATTACAAGAGGTCATCTGAGTGCGCTGCAGCCAGCAGCCGGCTGGCCGAGTCCCTTGTGATCGCCGAAGAGAAGAAGATGTTGGACCGGGTCGTGGCCATGGCCAGCCAACAACCGAGCCAGTCCCCCGACTCCAAGGAGTATGATGCCCAAGGATCTTTCCAGCCGGCCAAGGAAACCAAGAAGATACCCCTTGACCCCGAGCACCCCGAGAGGTTTGCCGTCATCGGAGCAAGCTTGGACAGCAAATAGGAAGGCGAGCTCGCCGGTTTCCTCCGTGAGAACCGGGACATCTTTGCATGGTCTCCCAAAGACATGCCGGGTGTTCCGAAGGAATTCGCCGAGCACAAACTACACGTCCGAGAGGACGCGAAACCAGTCAAGCAACCCCTCCACCGACTGTCAGAGGAGAAGAGAAGGATTGTAGGGGAGGAGATAGCCCGGCTTCTGGCGGCCGGCTTCATTATGGATGTTTTCTTCCCGGAATGGCTTGCCAACCCGGTCCTCGTGCTAAAGAAGAACAACAAGTGGCGCATGTGTATAGACTACACAAGCCTCAACAAAGCCTGCCCTAAGGATCCCTTCGCCCTCCCAAGGATCGACCAAGTGATAGACTCCACGGCCGGATGCGAGCTGTTGAGTTTCTTGGATGCTTACTCAGGATATCACCAGATAAAGCTAGACCCGGCCGACCGCCTGAAGACCGCCTTCATCACGCCATTTGGAGCCTTCTGCTACCTGACTATGACATTCGGCTTGAGAAATGTCGGTGCCACTTTTCAGCATTGCATGCAGAAGTGCCTCCTCAAGCAACTCGGCAAAAACGCTCACGTCTATGTGGACGGCATTGTGGTGAAGACGGAGAAGCGCGGCACCTTGATGGAAGACCTCAAAGAAACATTTGAGAACCTGCGCCGCTTCCAAATCAAGCTCAACCCCGAGAAATGCGTGTTCGGAGTACCAGCCGGCCAGCTCCTAGGCTTCCTGGTCTCCGAACGCGGCATCGAATGCAACCCAATAAAGATCAAGGCCATCGAGAGAATGGCGATCCCTACCAAACTGCGAGAAATCCAGAAGTTCACCGGATGCTTGGCGTCCTTGAACCGCTTCATCAGCTGGCATGGAGAGAAAGCTCTCCCCCTCTACCGCCTCATGAAGAAGAGCACTCAGTTCGAGTGGAACGACCAGGCCGACCAGGCTTTTCACGAGCTGAAGAAGATGCTGGCCACGCCACCTGTCCTGGCGACACCGACTGAGAAAGAGCCCATGCTCCTTTATATTGCTGCAACTAGCCGGGTGGTCAGCACCGTCATCGTAGTCCAACGTCCAGAAGAAGGCCGAGCACAGCCGGTCCAGAGGCCGGTGTATTATTTGAGCGAGGTGATGTCCGCCTCAAAGCAGAACTACCGCCAAGAAGATGTGCTATGGCGTATACTTCACCGCCAAGAAGTTGAAGCCCTACTTTCAAGAGCATCCCGTCACGGTCGTATGCACTGCCCCGCTGGCCGAGATCATAGGCAGCCGGGATGCATCCGGCCGGGTGGCGAAGTGGGCCATCGAGCTGGCCCCTTACACGATCTTCTATCAGCCCCGCAATGCCATCAAGTCCCAAGCATTGGCCGACTTCCTCGTCGACTGGGCCGAGACCCAGTACCTGCCGCCGGCTCCCGACTCCACCTGTTGGCGCATGCACTTCGATGGGTCCAAGATGCACACCAGCTTGGGAGCCGGCGTCGTCCTTACCTCGCCCAAGGGCGACAAGCTCAGATACACGCTGCAGATCCACTTTCCCGCCTCCAACAACGTGGCCGAGTACGAGGCGCTCATACATGGGCTCCGGCTTGCCAAGGAACTCGGCATCCGCCGGATCCTATGTTATGGCGACTCGGACTTGGTGGTTCAGCAATCATCCGGCGACTGGGACGCCAAGGACGCAAATATGGCAAGCTACCGCTTCCTGGCTCAGCAACTCAGTGGATACTTTGAAGGATGCGAGTTCCTCCACGTACCGCGAGCCGACAACGAGCCAGCCGATGCCCTGGCTCGAATAGGCTCCACTCGGCAAGCAATACCAACTGGCGTCGCCCTTCAACGCCTTCTCAAGCCGTCCATCAAGCCGTCTCCAGAGTCCGACTCCATCTTCGTGCCGCCCGACCCCGACGCGGCCATGTCCGGCTCGAAGAATCAAGCAGGCGATCCTGGGACTTCAGTAGCCGGCTCGGGGACTGCCGCACCCGGCCCGGGGACTGCGGCAGCCGGCCCGGGGACTGCACCAACACAACAGCCGATGGCCGACTCCAGTTTTTCATCACCCAACCCGCCCACCCTGGTGGCAGTTGCCACATTGGCAGTAGAAGAAGTCACAGCTCCGTCACGGGCTCAGTCCATCCTCAACTTCCTAGTAAACCAAGAGCTGCCGGCTGACGAAACAGAGGCGAGACATGTCCAACGTCGAGCCGGAGCATACACAATCGTCAACAGAGAACTCGTCAAGCGCAGCGTCACCAGAGTCTCCAACGGTGCGTCGAGCAAGAGAAAGGCATTGCAATCCTCAGAGACATTCACCAAGGAGAATGCGGCCACCATGCGGCTTCAAGATCGCTCGTCGCCAAAGCTTTCCGCCATGGTTTCTTCTGGCCGACTGCTTTGGACGACGCCAAAGAAGTAGTTAAATATTGCAAAGGCTGCCAACTCTTCAGCTCCAAGCAACACATGCCGGCTTCGGCACTCAAAACCATTCCCCTCACCTGGCCCTTCACCGTTTGCGGACTGGACATGGTGGGCCCATTCAAGACGGCGCGCAGGGGCATGACGCATTTGCTCGTCGCCGTGGACAAATTCACCAAGTGGATTGAAGTGAAGCCGATCAAGAATCTGAATGGGCCGACTGCAGTGACATTTATTGCAGACATAACAAATCGGTACGGCGTGCCACACAGCATCATCACCGACAACGGCACGAATTTTGCCAAAGGAGCCTTGGCACGATTCTGCGCGGCGCAAGGCATCCGGCTGGACCTAGCGTCCGTCGCCCACCCACAGTCAAACGGCCAGGTCGAGCGAGCCAACGGCCTCATCCTCTCCAGCATCAAACCCCGCTTGGTCGTACCACTGGAGTGTTCAGCCGGCTGTTGGCTCGATGAGCTGCCGGCTGTCCTCTGGAGTCTGCTTACTACCCCAAACAAGTCAACCGGCTTCACCCCTTTCTTCCTCGTGTACGGTGCCAAGGTGATCATCCCAACCAACGTCAAGTTCGACTCGTCTCGGGTAACCATGTACACGGAGGTGGAAGTCAAGGAAGCGCGAGAAGACGGCGTCGACCTGCTGGAAGAAGGCCGGCTGTTAGCCCTCAGCCAGTCTGCCATCTACCAGCAGGGTTTGCGCCGCTACCACAGTCGGAAGGTCAGGCCAAGATCCTTCCAAGAGGGCGACCTTGTGCTCCGGCTGATCCAGCGAACAGCCGGCCAGCACAAGCTCTCGGCCCCTTGGGAGGGCCCCTTCGTCATCAGCAGAGCTCTAGGCAACGACTCCTACTACCTAATCAACGCGCAGAAGCCCAAGGCGCGCAAGAGAGACGACTCCGGCAAGGAGTCAGGACGACCATGGAACGCCAACCTCCTTCGAAGCTTTTACAGTTGAAATGCAGTATGTATCACGCTAACTTTTGTACTAAGTATGAGACAATAGGCCTCCCGAGGAGAGCTCGGGGACTGCCATCTTTTATCTATGAATGCAAAGTATCATGCGTATAATCTGGTCTTTTCATTTACTCGTTCTGTCCGGCACCGGGTTCGACTAGTCGGCCCGGGGACTGGCCGACTGGAGTTATATCAGAAGTCCTACCTGCGACCAGACAAGTAGTGTGTCGTCACCCAGGCTTAGCTCTTGCCAAATTCGCAGCTCGAAGAACCGACTGCTCGGCTGGCAAGAGTCAAAAGCAAGAAAGGATGCCCACACGAAAAACGGCTAGGGACCAACGGACTAATATAACAAAAGCCGGTTGACAACGAAAGAAGATAGAGAGGAAAACTTACCACGGCCGGAGGATTGGCGCGAGAATACGGCGGCTTGCCATATTGCCAGTCCACGGCGAGCTTAAGGTTGGCGATGTAATTTACCATGAGCGCCACCTCCGCATGGGGCATTTCCCATGTGCTCAGCCGGCTTGGGTCGAAGCGGCCGCTCATCTGGCACATCATATGGGGCCGGCTTTGGAGAGGAAGAATCCGGCGCTCCACGAAGGCGGCCACCAAGTCGGCTCCGCGCAGGCGTTCCGACTGGATCATCAACCGAAGCCGGGAAACGGCGGCGCTCCCAGCCGGAGACAGGGACCTGGACCGGTAGCTCCATGACGGCTGCCTCCCAGCCGGCGGGCCGGCTACGTAAGGCGGCAGATTGACGTAGTCTCCTTGCGGGGCGATGTTCTTCACGTAGAAGTACGATTTTTGCCAGAGCTTCACCGACTGGATCAGGGGGATGGCCGGGAACGGATTGTTCTCGCTGGACCTCCTCATGGCGACGTAGGCCCCGCAGGGGGCGGGCACGCCCGCGACGACGGTGCCGAGCTTGCTTTGGAAGAGCTCTCCCCAGAGCTCCAGCGTGGGGAGCACCCCCAAGAAGCCTTCGCAGAGGGAGACGAAGGCCGACAGCAGCATCACCGCATTAGGCGTGAGGTGATGCGGCTGAAGGTTGTAGAACTCGAGGAAGGAGCGCAGAAATGCGCTCACTGGAAGGCCGAAGCCGCGCAGGCAATGCGAGCGGAAGACGACCCGCTCGCCTTCCTCCGGCGCCGGCGAGATCTCCGTCTCCGGCGCCAGGCGGACCTGCACGAGGCTGGCGCCGGGCAGGCGCCGGGTCTGGCGGAGGAACTCCACGTGATCTTCATGGACGTTGGAGCCGTCCCATGAGCTTGACAGCGCCATGGAGCAGAGCGGTGTGGAGGAGCTGCGATGGAAGGCCGCGGCGGCAGCGAGAGGAAGAAGAAGGAAGACGAGGAGGGGCGGAGTGTGGGAGAGCGAGCGAACCTCTGCCTCTCCCCCTCCTCCCCCTACTTGTAGGCTCGTGTGGCGGAGCCGAGGAGGTGCGGCGTGGGGGACGTGGGGATCGATCGTGCCCGCTCCCCCCCACGCCCCGCGTTTATGATGCCCTAAAAACGAGTTGAAACCGCCACAGGAAGGCGAGCAGTCCCCCTGGGCCGCAGAAGATCAGCGCCCGGGCCGAGGCCAGGCAGTGGCGAGCCCGGGCCTGCGGCGGCGTCCTGTCGCGCGTGCGTTGGCAGGTTTACGCTGCCACGTGGCCGATGGAGGGGCCCGTGGTCAGCGCGCGAGTCAACTACCATCCCATCTATGAGGCGCAGGAGCTCTCTGAGACCGGCCTACACCAGCAAAGCCGGCTCCTCAGGGTAAGAAGCTGACCAAGTTTCTCGTCCCTCAGGCCGCCTCGAAGCTCGATCAGCTTCGGGGACTACTGACGGAGTAAATAGCCATGGGTAGCCTAGCCGGCTTCCCCTGGCCCTTCTGAAAAAATTACAAGGCCCGTCCGGCTCTCAAGAATCGAAGACATGGGGCCGCCTTTCCCCCGCCGGCTGTTATCCAGGCCGGCTTTCGGGAGGCGGCCCGACTTTAGCCCTTATGAAGAAATCCATGGGAGGGCCGGCTTCACGAAGCCGGCCGCGAGAAGGCCGACTCCAAGAAGCCGGCTCCCATAAAGAGGTCAACACCGTACCCTCGAAGTTTGCACCAACCTAACAGCGATGAGACGGGGCGTGGCTACAGTGAAACCCGCCGCCCTTGAATCCCGGGGCATGACTGGCACAGTGCGCCGTACGGGTGGCCATGACCCGTCCGGTGCGGCACTGTTGCCATGTCGACCCTGACGCCATCTGCAATGAACTACAAGTGTAGCCCACGGGCGGTGGGTCCCTTCGGGCAGAGAGGCCCCGAAGGCGGCCATGCCTCCCCCAGTCGGCCCAAGAGAGAGCCGGCTTCCCGCAGCCGGCTTGCTACCCTCCTTGAAGGAGGCGCCCCATTAAGGAGACAAGACACGGTGAGGCTATAGTAATCGCCCGCCGGGCGGCGGTACTGTAGCCACGCTCACCACGACCAAGCCTGCGTCATCAGGATAAAGCGATAGTAACCAGCCACCGACCAAGCCCCGACCAGTGGGCCTGCCTGTCGACCAAAGAGCCGGCAGCCGGCGGGCCCACCAGTCGGCGGGTCCCAGCAGCCGGCGCAGAAGCCGGCGAGAGCAGTCACAGACGGCTGGGGCCCGCGCCCAGTCGGATTACCATTGTACCCCCGGGGGGTAGGCCTATATAAACCCCCCGGGGCACCCATGCAAAGGGTTGGACCCCAAAGCTAGTTTTAGACACCATACGAGGAGAGGAAGCAGGCTAGCCATGCCCTGCTTCCTCCTCCCACCCGAGCAGCTCAAGGAGCATTGTGTAGCTACTTGTCCGTTTTAGTGATCATGCGGAGACCCCGTAGAGCAGCAGTAGGGGTGTTATCTCCACGGAGAGCCCCGAAGCTGGGTAAGATCCACCGGCGTGCATGTCTTTGCCTCATCCCATTTCCAGGCACCGGCGATGTCTTACTGGCTCCCACAATGATAAGCCATCCGTTGGCATATGTCGCACCTACCAGCCGACAATATAACAAATCAGCATTACAGTTCTATGTTGGGCAAGAGCTCTAATGTCCATCAAGTTACTGACATACGAGAAACAACGTCAGATGTGGAAGAACTTATCATTGGGAGGACTGAAGAAATGAAAGAAATAGTGGCTACTTTATGTGAGAGCATCACACCAGGCATCACCATCCTTCCAATATATGGATTTGGTGGTATTGGCAAGACAAACTTGGCTCGGCTAGTGTACAATGATTCTATGTTCGCAGGCTACTCTCTGGTATGGGTCTATGTGTCCCAAAATCTCGACCTAAAGAAAATTGGCAACTCTATTATATCACAGCTATCAGAGGAGAGCCACTTAGCTGAAAAACAGTTGATACATAATAAACTCAGAAAGGTACTTGCTGATAAGAAAATTCTTATTGTCTTAGATGATGTGTGGGAGGAGAATCCAGATACACTAAAATCTTTGAAGGCTATGCTAAGGCGGGTGAGGGCAGCAACGTAAGGATTATCGTAACCACAAGAGATGAAGCCATTGCAAGAGAAATTTGTCATACAGTTGGGCCATATAAGCTAGAGACTTTAACAGATAAAATTTGTTGGAAAATAATAAAACAAAAGGCTGCCTTCAAAAATCGAGTCGACAAGAAGCAATTGAAGCATATAGGAAGGGAGATTGCCACCAAGTGTGGAGGTATGGCTTTAGCGGCTCAATCACTTGGATACACTCTGAAAGGCAAGAGGTTTGATATATGGGAGTCAATGAGGGACAGTGACATCTGGAATTTAACAACTTTGAAAGATCCATCATCAAGAAATCATAAAGTCCTAGCATCCTTGCTGATAAGCTATAGCCATATGCCTGATTGGTTGAAGTTGTGCTTTTCCTACTGTGCAATATTTCCAAAAGGTCATTGTATATTGAAGTATGATCTAATTCATCAATGGATTGCTCTTGGATTCACTGAGCAATCTTATATGTTTGATCCTATGCAGCTCTGCGAGAATTATGCAAGGCAACTTTTGGGGATGTCCTTCCTTCAGTATTCAGAGACATCTTCGGTGAGTTAATTACTACATGATTCTATTTTCTTTTCAACCTTATGTATTCCAACTCACAGTGTATAAATTTATGATGAGTGCATTAAAAGCATCATAGTGCACATGCTTGTGTCGCAAAAGAAATTGAAAAGAATTCTTGGAAAGAAATTTGTTCATTGTACAAACGTACGATGCTCTTCCAGCTAACAAACAGTTGTGAATAAATAGTCATTCATGAACTGTACGAAAAGGATAAATTTCTTGCAACATTGTTTCCCCCCATTTTGGTCATTTTTATCTGTTACGAACAGCAAATGTGGATATTTAAAATATTTTTGCTAGTGCGCATGCTCTAATACACAGCACATAATTGTCAAATTTTTATTTTGAAAAGTACGCAAGTGCAAGTAGTTGCTAACGGGTGCATAGGTCCGTGTGTGAAAATATATATTAACACTCTGGAACCCCCTTAGAAAATGAAGGTGCAGTAGGTTAGAGGGACAGAGTTGACTCCGATTAGATCGGGCCTACTGGCTGCCATGTGATGTAGAGGCCAGCAATGGTTGACCAAATTACCCATCCAATTCTGATTAATTTTAGCTAAAGAATTACTCAACGTATAAGATGACTATGTTTTTAAGTATCTGTAGAAAAGAGGAGGTTTCAGGGGTCGATGGCAGTGGGTTGGAGAGCGTGTGCCCACGGTGCTCGCCGCCGTTAGTCTGATGCCACACGCGCTCTGTGTGCGGCATTGTAGTTGACAGGCGCTGGACGTGCAGGGCATTGTGAGTTCATCCACCTGACAGATATCATGGAGGCCCAAATCATTGATCACCGTGCCTAGGTTTAGTTCGAATCCGAGGCTCCTCCGACCCCGCCTACCGCCGTCTCCCGGGAAGGCGGCCGGGGCGGCGTGTGCCCCCCCCCCCCCCCCCCCGCGGTCGTTGGCGGGTGCCCCTGGATCTAGCCCAGGTGGTGTCAGCGGCTCAGCGGCGGCGGGGCCTTTTATACTCACGTGTGGCTCTCCTTCCCGGGGCAGGGCGCCGGCGGCGGTCCGGTGTCCTGGTGGTGGTGGCCGGCGGCGGTCCGGTGTCCTGGTGGTGGTGGCCGGCGGCAGGCGAGGTGCTGGCGCTGCTCCTTGCGGCGGGGTGGCCGGCGGCGTGCCCCCGGCCCAGATATACTAGCGGGCTGGCTCAAGCGCGGTCTTGCTGCCTATTGTGCGGTGAAGAGGAGGAGCGGCTCGGACAGGGGGCGGCGACGCCCACGGCGTGTCTTCTGCAGTGCGACGATGGGAGCTTTACGGGCATTTCAGGGCCCGGCCGGGCCTATGAGCCCACGGGCCTGGTATGCTTCTGTTGTTGTGTCTGGTCGGTTATTGTCGTTGACGGTGGAGGTTGGGCTCTCCTGCGTGCCGACGGTGCTGTTGCGCCTAGTCCCGGCTCCTCTTCTTCATTGTGCAGGCCCACTTCGTGGTGTCGTGGTGAGACAGCGTGGGCGGCTTGAAGACCATGTTGGCACAGGGTGGTGGAAGGTATGGTGGCGTGCTCCGGAGCACCCGGGGTGATGGTTGGGATCGGGAGAAATCCATGTCGGCCTATCCGACACCGACACAGTAGCGCCTGAGGGTGCCATCGGACTTTCCTGAAGGGCGTCGGGTGCTACCCTTCCTTTCTCCTGGCCACGTCCCAGGGGAAACCCTTGGCAGCAACGTCGTCATCGTCGCGTCCCTTCTTGGAGGTGTTGATTGGTACCGGCGCTTCGGAGTCTAGGAGCATGGTGGGAGATCTCCGGTGGGCACAATGGTCGCGAGGCTTCTTCGTTTTTTGTCGATCCGCCGTTGTTGGCATTTGTTCCTTTTATATTTTCTCTTTCGTTTTTTTTGGGACATGAGTATGCTGCTTCCGCCCCAACACCTATCGTTAGTTTTATCGGGTGTTTGCTATATTAATATAGCAGGGGCAAAAGCCTGTTTCAAAAGCCCAGATCGTACTGCCCTCTGGCAAGGACGACTTCAATTAGAACCTCCCTGCCCCTGGGTGCAGTCGGCGTATGCTGTTCTCTTTGATGGCACGGTGCAACCTCCATTATCGCGTTCGATTTGGGAGGCATGGGTGTTTCATTGGCTTGTTGGCCCAGGATCGGTGCTGGACTGCAGATAGGCTGGAGTGCCATGGTCTGACCAATCAACATGTCAGCATTCTAGCTGCAGCAGATCATCTCCCAACCATCCATGATCTGGACCCTCAAGCGAATCAACTCTTTCTCCTATAATATACAGAGACACACTTTTATCTTTGACTAGGCATTTGCTCTAATACTATACTCACAACATTAAAGTAGTGTTTCAAATTAATGGTCATGAAAATATGGTACCCGCATGGAAGAGTATTTCCATTGCTATACTACTATGTTTACAGTTTTATGGCAGTACCTCCATTGAAAAATATAGTATTATAAAACAAAATAAATTCAAAATCCTGACACCATTAGGTGTTCTTTATCTGCAGACTGATAGAACAAGAAGGCAATACAAAGATGGTATGTTGTTCACGATGCATGACCTAGTGCATGATCTCGCAAAAGAGATCTTGGCCCATCAAATTAACACTGTGGGAATCAAATGCCGCTATGCATTGCTCACAGATTGTAGCAAGTCATTGGAGTTGTCCGTGAAGTTTCCTGCAACCTTAAAGGTGCTACATTTTCGGGACTGTGGCAAACGAGAACTTTGTGGTGATGTTTTTTCAGCAGCTAAGTTCCTCTGTGTCTTGGATTTAAGTGAGTGCTTTATTAAGAAGTTACCTTATTGTATTGGTCAACTGAAGCAACTAAGGGTTCTGTATGCTCCAGGGATACAAGATACGATGATTCCCAATTGTATCACCGAGCTCTCAGAATTAAATTATCTCGACCTTAGAGGCTCTCAGAAAATCTCAGCATTGCCTGATTCAATTGGTGATATGAAATCTCTGATGCATCTTGATTTATCATATTGTTATGAGATTTGTGAACTTCCAGTATCCTTTGCGAAGCTGAAGCAGTTGGTGCATCTTGATTTAACATATTGCAGAAGAATATCTATATCAAAATCTTTTGGTGGATTTACCAAACTTCAATATTTGAGTTTAGCAGGACAAACGAATATAGACGTGAATAGGAGAGAGCTATCAGAGGTCATTGATAACCTAACAGAACTTAGGTATCTAAATCTATCAGGATCCATAGACAGTATGATCACATCAGATAAAGTTCACAGCTTGCTTGCCTCTATCAGCACACTTTCCGGTCTAGAGTATCTGGACTTGTCTTATAATAGAGCGTGTAGCAGTATACCAGAAAGTATTTGCAACCTCAGGAAGCTTCATGCATTGGACCTAGCAGGCTGCAAAAAACTGAAGAAGCTTCCCGATCGTATGGACCAGATGGTTAGTCTGAAGGTTCTAAATTTAAAACATGTTAGGTTGGAAGAATTGGCGGTCTCTCACTTCAACTGTGCCTCTTTGCCACACTTTGTGGTGCATGCTTCAGGTGATAGATGTTGCAGCAATATCATCCGCCTTCAGCCTACAAATCCTGTTGAGCTGTGGATAGATAGACTTGAAAATGTGAATTCTGTAGAAGAAGCACACGGTATAAAACTAATAGAGAAACAAAAAATTGAAAAGTTGAGATTTCAATGGACTGTAGCGACTGGAAGGTTTGTGGAGGACAAGGAGGTGTTGAAAATTCTAGTGCCACCAAGCAGTGCACATATATTGACTATATCTGGTTACGGGAGTGTGAGCATTCCTGATTGGTTTATGGATCTTAGGCAATATCTCCCTATTCTTTCTCAGTTATATTTGTGTAATTTTCTGAAGTGCAATAACCTACCACCACTTGGTGAACTACCAAACCTACGATGGCTGGGTCTCTACTATATGAAGAGCTCGCAAGAGTGGAACATGGGATATACCAGTGGTGAGGAAGGTGCAAGTGAGCCTAAGCTTGAGTGCTTGACCATAGAGCACTGTGCCAAGCTGAGGATAAAACCATGTGTGCCTAGAGCTACGTCTTTGTTCATACGTGGTTGTGACGCAATGCTATCATCATGGGGAGAGAGCCCTCCACACAACGGTACTTCCTGCTCTTCTCCATTAACACAGCTGAGTGTTGAAGATAGCAAGGTGCTCATGCATCAGTGGAGGTTGCTTCACCACCTCCCTTCCCTTAGTTGGTTATCTATCGTCAGTTGCAGTGATCTGAATCTGACCACCTCACCTGAGATAATCCAACGCCTCTCCTCCCTGGAAACATTGTGCCTCGAATCATTGTCCCTCAACCAAGCAGAACTGCCAAGATGGCTGGTTGAACTGACATCTCTGCAGGAGCTAACTCTGCGTGAGTGTGCAATCACGACACTACCGGAGTGGTTAGGAGAACTAACCTCTCTCAAGAATCTGGAGATTAAGCACTGCGAGGGCATCAGGTCTTTTCCGGACAGCATCAAACAACTGACCAAACTTGAATATCTGTGCGTTGATGGTTGCCCTACATTAGAGAAGTGGTTTGAGTCAGAGGAGAACAAGATGAGGCTCGCTCACATCAGAGACGTAGAGGTAAGTGCCTGCCAAGCTTCCATTCTCGTAGTGACAATTCTCCTTTCCACCATTGCGGTGCTTACAGCTTGGTCGCTTTGGCACCACCGCAATGCTGTGATTTTCGACAAGATCACACCCTCTTCTGCCTCCCTCCTAGCTGCGATTCAAGAATCAAGAGGAAGCACGCTCCTGGGCCAGCGCCGGAGCCAAAGGACTTAGCACTATTATGCTTCTAATCTAAACATTACTGTAGGGCTGAGCATCCCACTCCCATGCTCACTTGCATCACGGTAGCGCCATCCTGTGTACGCAACCGTGATGCCAACCTGTACGTTCACTCCCCTATCAATGCAATGATACGCTTCCAAGCGTATTCGCGCGAACCACATATGGCATAAGTAGATCTCTGGATAATCATTCTAAGTGTTGAACTAGGTGTCTATTTTTTCCCCTTCATTTGATGCCACATGTGTCTAGACTGCTGGGTAAAATACATGACACTTGTGCTAATTATTTATCTGAGAAGACATAAGTATGGTTATAGTTGTGCCATAGCTTGGACAGCAATGCGTGCCCTGTTGTTCTGACTATACTGTTTCTGTTTTCAGGTGTTCCCACCATCAGAGTACTCACCATACTCAGACGAACAAGATGTAGCAGATGACTCTTCTTCAGGGGTCGACAATGCCGAGGGCTCTGCATATATGGGTATGCAGGAAGAGCAGCGAGTACCGCCGCCGCAGGCAGATACTAGATTGATGAGGCATGTCCAGATGTGCTGCGTAGTGCTGTGATGAACGTGCCCGGCTTCCCTGCGGAAGCTTTGAGAGTTTCCCTATCTCATTTGGAAAACACGTACCAGGTCTCTGCATATTTGAGTATGCACGAGTCAAGATGGCAACGGGGCCCCGAAACCCGCGTCCCCGCGGGTTTTTACCCTATTAGGGGACGGGGATGGGCGTCTTTTCATCCCCGCGGGGCTGTTGTTGGGCACATTATACAACCCGACACGTTTCGTGGGTTTGCACCCGTTTCGGTAGTCCCCGAACCCGAAACCCGGCAAAATACATTTTTTACCAACCAGTGCTCCTGCGCGGCCCAACCCAAAACTACCGAGCCCCCCACCCCTAGTGTCGAAGGCCAAACAGCCAGTATCGCCAGCTCCTTTCCCCCTCGCTCGAGCCCTCATCTCTCTCTCCCACATAAGACCTAACCCTAAACCTAGGACCCCAGGCGCCGCCTGGCTCGATCCCATCTCGCAAGATCCGTCGACCACGATCTGCGCCGGCGAGCCTCCTCCCTCCACGTCTTCTCCCCTGCCGCCGGTCTGATCTGGAGAAAGGGCGTAGCCACCGGTGACGAACTCAATGGTGGCCTCTTCACGTCCCAAGTCGGGTTGTTTTTTGTTGAAATTTTCTCTAGTTGTGCTGCTGAAATGTGCTTTTTTTGCTGTTGAAATGTTATTCTTTGTTGCCACTATGTTTGTTTAAATATTTTGATTTTCTCGTGGGTTCCCCGCGGGTTCCCCGAAACCCGATGGGTTTAGGGGACGGGCGGAAAACTAGCCCCGCGCACGGTGATGGGGACGGGGACGGGTTTGCAATTTTCTCGTGGGGATGGGTTTGGGAAGGTAAAACCCGATGGGTTTCGTCCCCGTTGCCATCTGGATGCACGAGGAGCAGCGAGTGCTGTGGCTCAGGAGGAGCTTCTTGGCGAAGGGCACCGAGTAAACGTTACCAACTGCTGGTTAGTCGTAATTATATTGCAGAATGATGTTACCAGGGCTCTGCTGACTCGCCCCCCGCTCATAGGCTCATAGGCCCCCGTGTCGCCCCCCGCTCGGGCGACTCGGGTGGCTCCCCAACCCTAGTCGCCACCGGGGCCTAGCCCATCTTCCTCCCCTCCTCCCGCCGCCGCCGGAGGACGCCGCCGGCTTGCGCCCGGAGGCTGAAGGTGGTGGCGGGGGCTCTTCCTCCCTCCCGCGTCTCAGGGGTGGCGGGGCCCCAACATGCGTGGAGGTGCAGCCGATCTAGAAGCAACGGCGTTGGCTTCGACGGCGGCGGCGGTCGGCCCTGCCTCGGGCCACGGGCGGCTGGCCTGGATCGGGCAGCGGCTCGATGCGGTCTTCGACGGCATGTCATCTGGCTTTAGATCGGCGGCGGCGTCGAGGGCCTGGTGGACTGCTTGGCGGCACCCATGGCAGATCTGTTCTGGCCGGTGCAACCAGTGGTAGTGGTCATCTTCTTCGTCGGCGGTGGCCGGCCAGAAGCTTGATGATCGGATCTCGAGATCCATCATCTAGTCCAGGCTGCGAGTTGGGGAGACATGGTTGCCGGTGAAAACCGAGCCGACGGCAGGCGATAGCGGCGTTCTACGCCGTTACCTTGATGAAGGCATCGCCGTGTAACTACTGTCGACCCACTCGTGCTGCTCCGGGGGAAACCCTAGGATCTGGTGTTCCAGATCGGACGATGGCGGCACTGCGGTGTCGTTTCTCTCTTGGGAGCATCGTTTGTGGAGCAGCGCTAGAAGTCAGAGGCAGGAGGTGGAGCGGCTTCGTCTTGCACAGAGCTTCGGTGGAGATGTCAAGTCATGCCTGACCGACAGGTGCTATGTTTTGTCATGCCTGGTCGGCAGGTGCTACGCACGACAGATCCTCCAAGGACTTCAAGCTATGTTGGCTGGTGGTACTTGGCAGCATGGCGCTGTGGTGTATCAGTGACGACCGCGACGTGTTCAGCTGTTTGCACGCAGGGAGGAGGTGCCGCTGGGCGCCGTGGTGGCGTCGCCGATAGCTGGACCGAGCAAGGTTGATGCATCAGTACAGTTCTGAAGATGGAGCGGTGGTAGTTGGCGGCGGCGGCCTTTGAGAGCACGCCGGACCAGTGTGTGCCCCAGACCCGACAAGTGGCTAGGTTGGGGTATCAGGTCTTAGATGTTAGGCTTGGCTGCGATGTCTGTTTGGTATTAGGCCCAGGCTATCTGCGCCCCTTCATCAACTGGATAGGTGTAGTGACAATTTGTTGCTTAGACGGTGGCTTTAGTCTTACTGTTATATGACTTTGTAAGGTCTTGTGAGAATAATTAATAAAGTGGCCGTATGCATCGCCCAGATGCAGAGGCCGAGGGTCATCCTCCTTTTCTAAAATAAAAAAAACAAGGCTCTGCATATAAGCAAGCATATATTTTTGCTGTTATAATATATTATGCATCCAAATCCTTGTTGGTGGTACTGGCCTTCTTATTGGGTTGTTTTTTATGCATACTATGTCTAGATGTCCCTGTAATTTTCCTTGTAACCTTTCTGCTGATGTTGGTATTGCTGGTAACTCTCCATCCTACTGCCGTCTTCTCTGTCTAGCAGCGATGGCTTCAGCTGATCAGCAGCATTCTTTTCATTAGTGTGAAATTTTATCAGTGAGTTTTAGAATTTCTACGACGTGCCAGACATGGATGAAGTCATCCCATTTTTTCCTCTCGTAGAAACCTCTCAATTGGCGAGCCTTTTTTCGAAATTTACTCCTTGGATACCACCTTGGCGAGTTTTTCGATGGCATCGGGACGAGTCAAGTTTAATGTTGATGCCTCCTTGCTCGATGGTGTTGGTGGAACGGGAATGATCCTAAGAGATGATTCTAGCAAAATTATTCACCTTCTCATTAGTGATGATCTGCTAGAAGCTGAAATTCTTGATATGATCTGCTGGAAGCTGAAATTCTCAGAGAGTGCCTTCTGTTAGCTTTCCAATGGAGCCAATTACAAGTTGATGTGAAAAGTGACTGTCTGCAGGCATTTCAATATTGTGAGAAGCGGAGAAGTCAACAGATCAAAGCATGCTCTCTTATTAGTGAGATCAAGGATTCCTCATATTCACAACTCCTCTAGCCACACTTTGGCAAATTTTGGTAGATAACAATGTTGAACTGTTGCATGGCTGGGATCTGGTCGAGAGTCTTCTAGAAATTGTAAGCATGATTGTAACTTTTTGATTGAGTAATGCAAGAATTATTTTGCAAAACACTCCTTCTCCCTGCAAAAAAAAATGAAACCTCTTGATTAGGTCTGGAAATGATTTTGTTTTTCTCTTTATAGGTTGTTTTAGGGATTGTCTTTATTTTTTAGTGGAAGGTCTTGAAGCCCAGAAATCCCTATTTGCCGCATGTTGCAGCAAATTGTCGCCGCATGACACACGGAGGCGCACTAGCGAAGCGACTGGGCTTGCTCATTTGGCCAGTTCATTCGTTCCGGTTAGGAACCTTTTTTTTTCTCAAGATTTTAGTTTTTTTTTCTTTTTCTCGTGTTTCCTTTTTCTTCTGTTCTCTTTTCATTTCCTTTTTCTATTTCCAAGTTTATTTTAAATTTTTTCAAAAAATGTTTGGGAAATTTCAAATATTGTCCGGATTTCAAAAAGTTGATCCTATTTTCAAATTTTGTTTATAATTTTGAAAAATGTTCGCTACTTTTAAAAAATGTTTGGAATTTCAAAATAATTGCGATTCTGAATACTTTGTGTAAGATTCACAAAAAATGTTCGAAATTTTCAAAAATGTTCCTGTTTTCAAAATTTGTTCATAAATTAAAAAATGTCCCGTTGTCCAAATTTGTTCACAAATTCAAAAACTGTTCCCATTTTTTTTTAAATCTTGTTTTAACAATTCAAAAAAATTGTTGGGAATCCGAAATTTGTTCACAATTTTGAGAAAACACATTTTATAAATCTTGTGTTCATGATTTTAAGATTTTTTCACAATTCAAAAAAAAATTCAAGTTCAATTTTTATTTGGAATTTTATAAACTGTTACCATTTAAAAAAATCATGTTTGTAAAAATTGTTTATGTTTTGCAAAGTTTTTTCAGTTTTCAAATCAGACTGAAAAACAACGGCTAGTCTTTTTTGTGAAAAACTTACTGAAAAAATAAGAGCACATTTGTGTAGATTTCAGTGAAAACACTCGTAATTCACGCACACGAGCGCCAACTAGGAACTATTGGGAGAGATGGGCGGCGTTCCAGGCGGTGGTTCCTCTTTATCGTGTAAGTCAATGGTTCTCGATCAAACGCGCACTCCTTGGCGATCGCGCATTCCGGGTTTTTTCTGCTTTTTACACTTTGATGTTTTTTTCATTTTCGTTTTTCTTTCTTTCTTTTTTTTTAATTTTTCTTACTTTTTTCTTTATAACTTTGTGAGCATCTTTTCAAATTCATGGACATTTTCTATTATTGTGAACTGTTTTTAAAATTGCAATCATTTCTATGGCATCGTGAACAATTTCCGAAATTTGCAAACATTGTTTTTCAAATTCGTGACATTTATTTTGAAATCATGAACATTTTTAACAAAATCGTAGAAATTGTTTACAAGTCAGCGAGCATTTTTTTGAAATCATAAACATTTTTTAAAATTTGCAAACTTGTTTTTGTATGAAACCTAGAAATTTTTTCAAACTCAAGAAGAAATTTGTTTTCAGCTGGGCCTCTCGTTCTTCACCGCAACTTGCAGTTACTGCTAGTGTGAGCTAAACTGTTCATAGCGGCATCAAATCTCTTTTGTGTTGCGACATATTGATCGCACCCTGGTTGGAATTACTGCATGTCCTAGCGCGCACGTCGATCTGAAAGCATGTGGCCTATGGAGCATGATGCAAAGGTGCATGATCCTTCATTCCATTGGGATCTAGTCCAGTTGGAGAGTGCGATCGGTGTGATTTAAGTCTGACTCAACCTGATTGATCAACTCCTGCTTTTGCTTCCATGCATTCTTTTCAAATGATTGATTAACGTTTTATATGGACATTTAACATTTCCAAATGCTAGATTAACATTTTCAAACACTTGATCAACATTTTTTGTCAAATGATTGATTAATGTTTTTTAAATACATGATCAAATTTTTGCATACACATCTTATTTTTTGTATACATTTTTCGTATATGTGCAAACATTTTCTCTATACACATGTAACATTTTTCAAATGCTTGGTCAACATTGTTGAAATGTTTTATGTAGAGTGATTTTTGTGATATATTTATTTAGAATATTTAGAAGTAAAAAAAGAGAACGGAGGGAAAGAAGCCCCCTGTCTTATTCTTATAGGAGAATGAGGAGACTCGAACCCCGGCCGGTGACGGCAACCTTTGTGCTGTCCACCACTCCACTCAGGAGAACTCCTCAATATTTAGAAGTATAAGTAAAAGTAAAAAATAAAACGCAAGAAACAAAAGCAAAAAATGTGAAAAAAAACCCGAGGCACTTGTTCCAGCACGCCTGGGCCGGCCCAAGTCATGCACCCTTCAGTGATGGTTCGTATCATTAAACCCATTAAGAGACGCTAGAATGGTGGCCAACCAGCTACGCCATGTGGCGCAGCTGGTTGGTCATGGTGAGAAAGTTTTTCTTTAGAGTTTTTTAAATGATAGGGAGACTTTTTTCGAGAGAAATTTTCTAGGTTTTTTCTTTTTTTTCTTTTAAGATGGTAGTGATGTCCATGTGACGCGACAATATTTTTTAAAATTTTTGACATGATGATGAGGTGCGCATAGCTTCCTCTGAAGCGGCCCGCAATGGCGGGCCTCAACCACTAGTTGGCCATCATGCATGGGAGAGGCGGAGGGGCTGGCGCCGGCGATCGGTGGCGGCGGAGTTACTATGCATGCGAGGAGGGCAGTTGTTCACGCCGGCGACAGCCTTCCATCTAAGAGGAAGGGAACGCATCTATGTTCCTCCTCTTCTAGTATTCTCCACAGACTGGCGAAGATGCATTCCCTCCCTCAAGACTGATGAAGAAAGATCAGCCTGAATCCGTCAGAACGAAGGAGGAAAGCAGAGGTGTAGGATCATTCCTTCCATTGGGATCCTGATGGATCAAGAGCTCAACTGTAGAGCAGAGGAAGCCGAGGCAAAGCTGCCGTCGTGTGGTAAAGTTATGTGTAAAAATCTGCTAAAGAACAGGTAAAGTAGCAGAGAATTTTCTTTTGAAACGAAATGAAATCAAGAACAGTGAGGCGAAGGCATTCTGGGTTTTATTTAGTGGGTTGTAAGGTGATAACCCACAAGTATAGGGGATCGCAACAGTTTTTGAGGGTAGAGTATTCAACCCAAATTTATTGATTCGACACAAGGGGAGCCAAAGAATATTCTCAAGTATTAGCAGCTGAGTTGTCAATTCAACCACACCTGGAAACTTAGTATCTGCAACAAAGTGTTTAGTAGCAAAGTAATATGATAGTGGTGGTAACGGTAACAAAAGTAAAGGACGCAAAAGTAATATTTTTGGTATTTTGTAGCGATTGTAACAGTAACAACGAGAAAGTAAATAAGCGTAAACCAGTATATGGAAAGCTCGTAGGCATCGGATCGGTGATGGATAATTATGCCGAATGCGGTTCATCATGTAACAGTCATAACATAGGGTGACACAGAACTAGCTCCAATTCATCAATGTAATGTAGGCATGTATTCCGAATATAGTCATACGTGCTTATAGAAAAGAACTTGCATGACATTTTTTGTCCTACCCTCCTGTGGCAGCGGGGTCCTATTGGAAACTAAGGGATATTAAGGCCTCCTTTTAATAGAGAACCGGAACAAAGCATTAGCACTTAGTGAATACATGAACTCCTCAAACTATGGTCAGCACCGGGAGTGGTCCCGATTATTGTCACTTCGGGGTTGCCGGATCATAACACATAATAGGTGACTATAGACTTGCAAGATAGGATCAAGAACTCACATATATCCGTGAAAACATAATAGGTTCAGATATGAAATCATGACACTCGGGCCCTAGTAACAAGCATTAAGCATAGCAAAGTCATAGCAACATCAATCTCAGAACATAGTGGATACTAGGGATCAAACCCTAACAAAACTAACTCGATTACATGATAGATCTCATCCAACCCATCACTGTCCAGCAAGCCTGCGATGGAATTACTCACGCACGACGATGGGCATCATGAAATTGGTGAAGGAGGATGGTTGATGATGACGACGGCGATGAATCCCCCTCTCCGGAGCCCCGAACGGACTCCAGATCAGCCCTCCCGAGAGATTTTAGGGCTTGGCGGCGCCTTCGTATCGTAAACCGCGATGATTTCTTCTCCTCTATTTTTTCCCGAAAGCAAATATATAGAGTTGGAGTTGGTGTCGGAAGGTCTCCAGGGGGCCCACGAGGTAGGGGGGCGCGCCCTGGGGGGGGGGGGGCGCCCCGCACCCTCGTGGACAGGGTGTGAGCCCCCTGTACTTCATATTTGGCGAGGATTTTTTATTATTTTTTATAAGATGTCCCGTGGAGTTTCAGGTCATTTCGAGAACTTTTGTTTTCTGTACATAAAACAACATCATGGCAATTCTGCTGAAAATAGCGTCAGTCCGGGTTAGTTCCATTCAAATCATGCAAGTTAGAGTCCAAAACAAGGGCAAAAGTGTTTGGTGTTTTGTAGTGATTGTAACAGTAGCAGCGAGAAAGTAAATAAGCGAGAACAGTATATGGAAAACTCGTAGGCACCGGATCAGTGATGGATAATTATGCCGGATGCGGTTCATCATGTAACAGTCATAACATAGGGTGACACAGAACTAGCTCCAATTCATCAATGTAATGTAGGCATGTATGCCGTATATAGTCATACGTGCTTATGGAAAAGAACTTGCATGACATCTTTTGTCCTACCCTCCCGTGGAAGCGGGGTCCTAATGGAAACTAAGGGATATTAAGGCCTCCTTTTAATAGAGAACCGGAACAAAGCATTAGCACATAGTGAATACATGATGTAACGCCCCGAGACCGATGTGCCAGGTGTCCTCCGCTTGTTTGCTGTTGTTGCCATGTCATTCGCTTGCGTGTTGCATCTTTGTCATGTCATCATGTGCATTGCATCATCATGTTTTCAAAATTTGCATCCGTCCCGGCCTCCTCGTTCTCTCCGTTGTCCGTTCTGAGCCCAGACACACTTGCACGCGCCCGTGGCATGTTCGAAATATTATTTTATAAGTGGCCGGAAAATGTTCTCGGAATGGGTTGAAAGTTGGCATGCGGTGTTGTTTTGTTGTCAGTAGACCGCCTGCCAAGTTTCATCGCATTCGGAGTCCGTTTGACGCCCCAACGGATAAATATAGTGGCAATAGTAGCCGGTCTAATGTCGGACGTTTTCGGTCTCCGGAAACAGTTGCCGGGCTGCACTCCTCTCCTCTCATCTCAGCCCAACCTCTCTTCACAGCCCACTAGCCCACCTATCTAACCCCTCTCCGCTCCGGGTCGTCCGATCGGGATCGAACGGCTCCGGAACGGACAAAATCCCCCTAACCTAGCCCCCTTGTCTATATATAGACCCCCTCCATGCCATTTTTGGCATCCCTAGCCCCCCACCTACCTCTAGCCGCCTCCCACCTCCATTTCCACGCCGCACCACCCCTACCTCGCCACTTGGCGCCGCCTGTGCGGCCAGCGCCGCCGCAGCCGCCGCCCCCCACCACTAGGAAGCTGCCACGTCGCCCCTGGCCTCCTCCCACTTCCCGCGGCCCTGCCAGGCCCGAGAGGGGCCCGCGGAGCCCATCTGCCGCGCACGCCCGGCCTCCCACAGCCTCCTCGATCCCGACCTGGATCGAGGGAGTCTACCCCCGCCGCACCATCTCCTCGCTGCCGGCAAGCCCGCCGGAGCATGCTCGCGCCGGTCACCTCGACGGCAGGCCAGTGCCGCCCTCGCCTCCCTCTTGATCCATTCCCATTATCCTTCCTCTCACCGGCTCTCTCTACCTCGCAGCAAGTCACCACCGTTAGGAACGCCGGCGTCGAGCTCTCCTTCATCGATGACAGCATCCGCGCCTCGTCCAAGCTGCACTGCCGGCGCTGCCAGGCTCCTCTGCCGCCGGATCTAGACCTTCCTGTCCCTGCCTCACCGCCCGGCGTCTCCCCGACCAGCTCCGCCGTCGGCCGGCCCGATCTGCTCCCTGCGTCGCCCTCGTCGGAGATGCTCGCAGCGCTGCCCCGCTCCCATTGACCCGCGCCAGCGCGTGGGCCGCGCCAGGCCCAACGACCCTTCCGGCCTCTCGTCACCTCCGAACGGGCCACGGCCCATGGGTGAGCAGACCCCTAGCGCCCCGCCTCCGTTTTTTCCTCCTGTTGGGCCAGTTCCTGTTTCGGCCCGCATGTGTTTTTTTTCAGCGTCTGTGAATTTTCCTATTTATCCTGAGACAGCAGTTTTGCAGTTTAGTCCTCCTATTTCATGCATTTAATAACTCACAAATGGTGCATCGGATTAAAATGTTTTATATATGAAACTTGCTCAGAATTTGGTGTAGATTAATAATTTCCAACTTTCATGTATGTTTGAAATGTTTAAAATGTTGTTTGCATTAATTTGCTCCTATGCCATGTTACAATGATTTAACTCATAACTAAATAACCGTAGCTCCGATTTAAATAATCTTCATGTGTAGGGGTAGAAAAAATGCCTAGTTTATCATGGTGCACTCATCTTGCATGTTTAACAACTCTAAAATTATGTTTAGGGCAGAACAGTACCAAACCTAATTTTTGCATATGGGGATTTACCGGAATTGTTGTTCGTTGCTTCCGGCCTCATTTAAAATTGCCTAGATAGGTAGTTTTGTTGTGCTTCACCTCTTGCCATGTTAATCAACATTTAATATTGTTGGGGTACATAAACGAGAGAGAACTAAATATTTGATGTGGTGTTTTGTCAATATGCATCCCGATGCATATTGAGCTCCACTTAATTTGTAGGATTGCTTGTGCACTTTGCCATGCCATGCTTCATTAAACCGGAAATGCATCATACTTGTTGTGCATCATGCCATTTTGTTGTAGTGGTTGTTTACTATGTTGTGAGATTCTTTTCCGGTGTTGCTTCTTCGGGTTGATTTCAGTAACGTCGCGTTTGTGAGGATACGTTCAACTTCGTCCGTTTGTCTTCCTCATGGACTCGTTCTTCTTCCTTGCGGGATCTCAGGCAAGATGATCATACCCTTGAAATCACTACTATCTTTGCTATGCTAGTTTGCTCGCTCTTTTGCTATGCCAATGCTACGATGCCTACCATTTGATTGTCAGCCTCCCAAATTGCCATGTCAAACCTCTAATCCACCATGTCCTAGCAAACCGTTGATTGGCTATGTTACCGCTTTGCTCAGCCCCTCTTTTAGCGTTGTTAGTTGCAGGTGAAGATTAAAGGTTGTTCCTTGTTGGAACATGGAGATGTCTTTCCTTGTTGGAACATGTTTACTTGTTGGGATATCACAATATATCTTATTTAATTAATGCATCTATATACTTGGTAAAGGGCGGAAGGCTCGGCCTTATGCCTGGTGTTTTGTTCCACTCTTGCCGCCCTAGTTTCCGTCATATCGGTGTTATGTTCCCGGATTTTGCGTTCCTTACACGGTTGGGTTATAATGGGAACCCCTTGACAGTTCGCTTTGAATAAAACTCCTCCAGCAAGGCCCAACCTTGGTTTTACCATTCGCCCCCTAGCCTTTTTCCCTTGGGAGTCGCGCATCCCGAGGGTCATCTTTATTTTAACCCCCCCGAGCCAGTGCTTGTCTAAGTGTTGGTCCAAACTAGAGCCACTTGCGGCGCCACCTCGGGGAAACTTGAGGGCTGGTTTTAGCTGTACGTAGTGTTCATCCGGTGTTGCCCTGAGAACGAGATATGTGCAACTCCTATCAGGATGTCGGGGCATCGGGCGGTCATGCTGGACTTGTTTTACCATTGTCGAGGATGTCTTGGAGTACCGGGATACCGAGTCTGATCGGAATGTCTCGGGAGGAGGTCTATTCCTTCGTTGACCGTGAGAGCTTGTCATGGGCTAAGTTGGGACACCCCTGCAGGGATTTGAACTTTCGAAAGCCGTGCCCGCGGTTATGGGCAGATGGGAATTTGTTAACGTCCGGTTGTAGAAAACCTGAAGTTGACCTTAATTAAAATGAATCAACATCGTGTGTAACCGTGATGGTCTCTTTCCGGCGGAGTCCGAGAAGTGAACACGGTTGTTGGAGTTATGCTTGACGTAGGTTGCTATAGGATCACTTCTTGATCATACTTTTATCGATCGTGCCTTGCCTTCTCTTCTCGCTCTCTTTTGCGTATGTTTAGCTACCATATATGCGAGGGTGCGAGATTGCTGCAGCTCCACCTCATACCTTTTACCTTACCCCTAAGCTTAAATAGTCTTGATCGCGAGGGTGCGAGATTGCTGAGTCCCTGTGGCTCACAGTTACTTCCAAAACCAGTTTGCAGGTGCCGATGAGTCCGTGCAGATGATGCAACCAAGCTCCAGGAGGAGCTCGATGAAGATCTTGTCCTTTGTGTTGTTTCATTCTAGTTGATCAGTAGTGGAGCCCAGTTGGGGTCGATCGGGGACCTTTGTCGCATTTGGGGTTCTTCTTTTATTTTGGTTCCGTAGTCGGACCTTGATTGTATCTGTTTGATGTAATGCTTTATTCATGTAATTGTGTGAAGTGGCGAGTGTAAGCCAACTATGTATCTCTTTCCCTTATGTATTACATGGGTTGTGTGAAGATTACCTCACTTGCGACATATGCCTTCAATGCGATTATGTCTCTAAGTCGTGCCTCGACACGTGGGAGCTATAGTCGCATCGAGGGTGTGACAAGTTGGTATCAGAGCCTTCCCCGACCTTAGGAGCCCCATTGCTTGATCGTTTTTAGCAGCCGAGTTGTGTCTAGAAAAATGTTTTGAGTCATTTAGGAACTATATATCGGAGATCTTAGGAATTCTTTTTACTTCCCAGTCTCCTCATCGCTCTGGTAAGGCATCCTGACGTAGAGTTTTGACTCTTCTCTTCTCAAATTTCACTAAAAAAAATTAGGATCACGCGGGTATCTTGGAATCGTTCCGATGGTTTTATGATGTGAACATTGTCTTGGTGCCTCCTGTCAGGGGTTTAGTGGAAGTGTCCCGGGGAGTTGAGCTCCGAGGTGTTGTCGTCATAATTTTATCGTTGCAATTCTGGAATACCTGAGTTTAGTACGCCGACATCGAAAATCTCTTTTATGCAGTTCGTTGGTGAGATAACCTCGACGCCACCCAGTACTGGGGCGGGAGTTCGGGAGTATCGCCATAACTTGTATAACGGATGCTTTTCGAAGGTTGAGGTAGATGATTTCCGAAGGTTTCTTGGTTATGTGTTGAAGGATGGATACAGCTGGATGTAGGATTTGTTAGTTTTGGGTGAGATATTATGCTTCCCCTGTATCCCCAACACCTGATTGCATAACCGGAAAATTTTGGGAGTTTATAAGTGGGAATTCAAGTAGCTCTTAGGATATCTTTCCGACAGATGTATGATATGAAATTGGGGTTCGACGTCTAGTGGTCCGCCTATTCATGGTCGATTTTACAGTGGTCTTGTTGTGTCTTAAAGAGTCCTTGGCTATGCCAACTCGGGGACGCTTTGTATGTCATGTGCACTGCCTTGTACATGATGGTGCTGTACGATCGAGCCCATGTAGGCCCCACCACGAAAACTTCGGATGAAATCTCTATCATATGTTTGTTCCGGCTTATTCTGCAAGCCAACCCTTTGTTTTGTTTTTGAGTTGTGGTAGTCGAGTTGCTTCGATGTCAAGTGTTGATTCCATACCTCCCCCCAATGGTGTTCTCATACTCCGATGGGGATACCAATCCTTCTTGATCATCAAGATTGTCTTATCAATCCTTTTCACCGGTGTGCTTCTCTTCAAGTGGATCCGATCATTTCAACATCCGCAAGATCAAGTATCAGTTTCTTCTGAACGGTGTTTGTTTCATCCGTCTCCAAGTTGCCTTTGTTTTTCCCGCCCTCCCTCCGTTGCTTTTCTCCGAGGACTCATATATCTCAATCAAGTATCCTTTTTATTGATGGGAAATCTCTCCATTCTTTTTTCGTCAATGCTTCCATCCGGTGGTTCTCATGAAGATTCGAACGGAGCTTCAAGTTCGTCTCTCATCACTCGTTTTCTTCTCCGGTGGATTTAAGTCAAGTTTTGTTGATCATATTTTTTCCTTGTTTCAAATACCTTTTCTTACCGGTGCACCTCTTTACCATTCATTTCTACTATTCATTTATTCCGGAGTGCTCAAGATATCTCGAAGATTTGTGCTTACACTCTGCTTTCGTTCAAGCTCTGTCAAGGTTGTTATCCCATTCTAGTCATTTAATCTTACCGGTGCAATCTCTCTTTTAAATCATTCTACGGTGTTTCTTTTGAGTGGGCCCTAACCCACAGGTCTTTTCCCAGGATCTTACCTGACTCTTCTAAAAGTTTTCCGGAGTTGTTCTCAAATTCTTTTCCAAGTTTGACGTAAGAATGAATTGTCATCAGTCATATGTTTTTCTCCAAGATCTTATAATTCTTTTCATCGTTGGCTCAACTTTTTCCATTCTTCATTCCGGAGTGCCTCAATAATTCTTGGTGGTGTTTGTCGTCGTCATTCTCAACATTGGAAGACCGAAGAAGAGTTTATCTTTAATCTTGCTCCATTCTCTTCAAGATTCGTGATTCTAGCTTGATGTCTTCCTCTCATAATTGTTTTCTTGTGACTATTCTTTTCACCTATCCGGAGCAATTCAGGAGTCTTTTCAGTTTGATTCTTCGAAGCCCATCATCTCATAATTATTCATTCCAGCTTTCAACTCTCGTTCTCCAAATCCTACCGGTGTATCGTTCAAGAGATCTCTATTCAGTTCGTGATCCCCTCGTTCTCATGTATCTAGTTTGTCTCAAGTGTCTTCGTTCATTTCATAATTTCTTCCCGGTGTTTCCTTATCTTCTCTTCGTTCATTTTCAATTCTTACGATGGTTCATTCAAGATTTCTTTTCCTTATCAATTTATTCATTGTTTCAACCCGACCGGTGGTTCGTCGAAGACCTTCTTAAGTTCATGCTATATCTCTCTTCAATCCGTTGCAACTGGAATAAGTAATATGTCGAATCCGTTGCTTGTCAGCAATTAAATTGTCGAAGGATACGCATAACATAATTCTTATTCTTGTTCCATCCAAATGATTAATTCCTTATTCCGGAGGTTCATCTTATCACATTCTCGGTTCGAAATGCTTTATCTTTTCTTTTCCCAGAGTTCCAAGCTCTAATTGTCACGGAGATCCATCTAAATCATTGTAAGGATTCACCTTGTGTTTTCAATTTCTCTTTCTTTTTATTCTTTTGTTATCGGAGTTTCTTCTTGGAGGCTATACATGATGGTTCATCAAGGATTTAATTCCTTCTCAAAGTTTTCATCGAGATCCTTTTAAGAAGCTCAAGCTTTCTTCATATTGTAATCCGGAGTGCATTCTTTCTTCCGTATCATTGGAGGTGGTATTATGTCATTCTTGATAATTGGAATTCATGTTTCATGATTCACATGTTATCAAGAATGAGAGATTTTAAATCCATCAATCTTGTTTTTGGAGTTACCTTGGGTTATATTTCATCTAAAGCCTTCCCTGAGGACTGTTGCTATCTATGGTGTTTATATTTGACCCAAGTTCTTCATATATCCTCCCGGTGATATAGCTTTCTCGTCTCCTTGTTCCTACCAATCCAATTCTTTTCCCGTGAGTGGCAGGTTTTTCATCTCTTAATTTGAGATGCATCTCATAAGACCATATCAAGCTTATTCTTCTCATTGCTGGTTTTCCAACAACTCCGTTCAACCCTTCTCCAAAGATGCCTTTTCAAGCTCTTTTGTGGCAGATGTTGGCTTTTCTTCTCCATTCTCCTATTGTAATGATCTGACTTCTATTCCTTTCTTTCGGAGGCATTGTGATGTCGCTCTTTTCAACCTATCAACTCGTTTCTCTAAGATCATGTTCTTTTCATGATTGTCCATTTAACCGGAGTGTCGTGTCCTCTTTTCAAGTTCTATCACCTTATCAAGTTCTTAGTCAATTCCTTTTCTTTTCAACCGGAGTGCTGCCCGAATTTTGGTTTTCCTTGATCCCCTTCTTTAACCGGAGTGTTTTCAATAAATATCTTGCCCTTCAACCTCAAGGTTTTTCGCAATGCTCTTTGTCCTTCTTTTCTAACGGAGTGCTTTCGACCTAGTTCACCTTCGTTGTATTCTTTTCTCGAATTTGTTCAACCTCTCAAGGTTCTTTGGTTTCACTCGTTTGTCAAAGGAGCAACTTAGTTTTACCTCTTCTTTTTCTCTTCTGTTTTCCCTCCGGTGCCATTCTAGATCTCGGGACGAGATCCTCTCGTAGTGGTGGAGTGTTGTAACGCCCCGAGACTGATGTGCCAGGTGTCCTCCGCTTGTTTGCTGTTGTTGCCATGTCATTCGCTTGCGTGTTGCATCTTTGTCATGTCATCATATGCATTGCATCATCATGTTTTCAAAATTTGCATCCGTCCCGGCCTCCTCGTTCTCTCCGTTGTCCGTTCTGAGCCCAGACACACTTGCACGCGCCCGCGGCATGTCCGAAATATTATTTTATAAGTGGCCGGAAAATGTTCTCGGAATGGGTTGAAAGTTGGCATGCGGTGTTGTTTTGTTGTCAGTAGACCGCCTACCAACTTTCATCGCATTCGGAGTCCGTTTGACGCCCCAACGGATAAATATAGCGGCAATAGTAGCCGGTCTAACGTTGGACGTTTTCGGTCTCCGGAAACAGTTGCCGGGCTGCACTCCTCTCCTCTCATCTCAGCCCAACCTCTCTTCACAGCCCACTAGCCCACCTATCTAACCCCTCTCCGCTCCGGGTCGTCCGATCGGGATCGAACGGCTCCGGAACGGACAAAATCCCCCCAACCTAGCCCCTTGTCTATATATAGACCCCCTCCATGCCATTTTTGGCATCCCTAGCCCCCCCACCTACCTCTAGCCGCCTCCCACCTCCATTTCCGCGCCGCACCACCCCTACCTCGCCACCGCAGCCGCCGCCCTCCACCACCAGGAAGCCGCCACGTCGCCCCTGGCCTCCTCCCACCTCCCGCGGCCTTGCCAGGCCCGAGAGGGGCCCAAGGAGCCCATCTGCCGCGCGCGCCCGGCCTCCCGCAGCCTCCTCGATCCCGACATGGATCGAGGGAGTCTACCCCCGCCGCACCATCTCCTCGCTGCCGGCAAGCCCACCGGAGCATGCTCGCGCCGGTCACCTCGACGGTAGGCCAGTGCCGCCCTCGCCTCCCTCTTGATCCATTCCCATTATCCTTCCTCTCACCGGCTCTCTCTCTACCTCGCAGCAAGTCACCGCCGCCAGGAACGCCGGCGTCGAGCTCTCCTTCGTCGATGACAGCGTCCGCGCCTTGTCCAAGCTCCACTGCCGGCGCTGCCAGGCTCCTCTGCCGCCGGATCTAGACCCCCCTATCCCTGCCTCACCGCCCGGCGTCTCCCCGACCAGCTCCGCCGTTGGCCGGCCCGATCTGCTCCCTGCGTCGCCCTCGTCGGAGATGCTCGCAGCGCTGCCTCGCTCCCATTGACCCTTCCGGCCTCTCCTCACCTCCGAACGGGCCACGGCCCATGGGTGAGCAGACCCCCAGCGCCCCGCCTCCGTTTTTTTTCCTCCTGTTGGGCCAGTTCCTGTTTCGGCCCGCATGTGTTTTTTTCAGCGTCTGCGAATTTTCCTATTTATCCTGAGACAGCAGTTTTGCAGTTTAGTCCTCCTATTTCATGCATTTAATAACTCACAAATGGTGCATCGGATTAAAATGTTTTATATATGAAACTTGCTCAGAATTTGGTGTAGATTAATAATTTCCAACTTTCATCTATGTTTGAAATATTTAAAATGTTGTTTGCATTAATTTGCTCCTATGCCATGTTAAAATGATTTAACTCATAACTAAATAACCGTAGCTCCGATTTAAATAATCTTCATATGTAAATGGGGTAGAAAAAATGCGTAGTTTATCATGGTGCACTCATCTTGCATGTTTAACAACTCTAAAATTATGTTTAGGGCAGAACAGTACCAAACCTAATTTTTGCATATGGTGATTTACCGGAATTGTTGTTCGTTGCTTCCGACCTCATTTAAAATTGCCTAGATAGGTAGTTTTGTTGTGCTTCACCTCTTGCCATGTTAATCAACATTTAATATTGTTGGGGTACATAAACGAGAGAGAACTAAATAATTGATGTGGTGTTTTGTCAATATGCATCCCGATGCATATTGAGCTCCACTTAATTTGTAGGATTGCTTGTGCACTTTGCCATGCCATGCTTCATTAAACCGGACATGCATCATACTTGTCGTGCATCATGCCATTTTGTTGTAGTGGTTGTTTACTATGTTGTGAGATTCTTTTCTGGTGTTGCTTCTTCGGGTTGATTCCGGTAACGTCGCGTTTTTGAGGATCCGTTCAACTTCGTCCGTTTGTCTTCCTCATGGACTCGTTCTTCTTCCTTGCGGGATCTCAGGCAAGATGATCATACCCTCAAAATCACTACTATCTTTGCTATGCTAGTTTGCTCGCTCTTTTTCTATGCCAATGCTACGATGCCTACCATTTGATTGTCAGCCTCCCAAATTGCCATGTCAAACCTCTATCCCATCATGTCCTAGCAAACCGTTGATTGGCTATGTTACCGCTTTGCTCAGCCCCTCTTTTAGCGTTGTTAGTTGTAGGTGAAGATTGAAGGTTGTTCCTTGTTGGAACATGGAGATGTCGTTCCTTGTTGGAACATGTTTACTTGTTGGGATATCACAATATATCTTATTTAATTAATGCATCTATATACTTGGTAAAGGGTGGAAGGCTCGGCCTTATGCCTGGTGTTTTGTTCCACTCTTGCCGCCCTAGTTTCCGTCATATCGGTGTTATGTTCCCGGATTTTGCGTTCCTTACGCGGTTGGGTTATAATGGGAACCCCTTGACAATTCGCTTTGAATAAAACTCCTCCAGCAAGGCCCAACCTTGGTTTTACCATTCGCCCCCTAGCCTTTTTCCCTTGGGAGTCGCGCATCCCGAGGGTCATCTTTATTTTAACCCCCCCGGGCCAGTGCTTGTCTAAGTGTTGGTCCAAACTAGAGCCACTTGCGGTGCCACCTCGGGGAAACTTGAGGGCTGGTTTTAGCTGTACGTAGTGTTCATCCGGTGTTGCCCTGAGAACGAGATATGTGCAGCTCCTATCAGGATGTCCGCGCATCGGGCGGTCTTGCTGGACTTGTTTTACCATTGTCGAGGATGTCTTGGAGTACCGGGATACCAAGTCTGATCGGAATGTCTCGGGAGGAGGTCTATTCCTTCGTTGACCGTGAGAGCTTGTCATGGGCTAAGTTGGGACACCCCTGCAGGGATTTGAACTTTCGAAAACCGTGCCCGCGGTTATGGGCAGATGGGAATTTGTTAACGTCCGGTTGTAGAAAACCTGAAGTTGACCTGAATTAAAATGAATCAACAGCGCGTGTAACCGTGATGGTCTCTTTCCGGCGGAGTCCGAGAAGTGAACACGGTTGTTGGAGTTATGCTTGACGTAGGTTGCTATAGGATCACTTCTTGATCATACTTTTATCGACCGTGCCTTGCCTTCTCTTCTCGCTCT
Organism: Triticum aestivum; assembly: GCF_018294505.1. NCBI lineage: Eukaryota > Viridiplantae > Streptophyta > Magnoliopsida > Poales > Poaceae > Triticum > Triticum aestivum. The sequence goes on from NC_057806.1 coordinate 5,222,992, forward strand.
CTTTTGCGTATGTTTAGCTACCATATATGCTAGTCGCTTGCTGCAGCTCCACCTCATACCTTTTACCTTACCCCTAAGCTTAAATAGTCTTGATCGTGAGGGTGCGAGATTGCTGAGTCCCTGTGGCTCACAGTTACTTCCAAAACCAGTTTGCAGGTGCCGATGAGTCCGTGCAGATGATGCAACCAAGCTCCATGAGGAGCTCGATGAAGATCTTGTCCTTTGTGTTGTTTCGTTCTAGTTGATCAGTAGTGGAGCCCAGTTGGGGTCGATCGGGGACCTTTGTCGCATTTGGGGTTCTTCTTTTATTTTGGTTCCGTAGTCGGACCTTGATTGTATCTGTTTGATGTAATGCTTTATTCATGTAATTGTGTGAAGTGGCGAGTGTAAGCCAACTATGTATCTCTTTCCCTTATGTATTACATGGGTTGTGTGAAGATTACCTCACTTGCGACATATGCCTTCAATGCGATTATGTCTCTAAGTCGTGCCTCGACACGTGGGAGCTATAGTCGCATTGAGGGTGTGACACATGAACTCCTCAAACTATGGTCATCACCAGGAGTGGTCCCGATTATTGTCACTTCGGGGTTGCCGGATCATAACACATTATAGGTGACTATAGACTTGCAAGACAGGATCAAGAACTCACATATATTCATGAAAACATAATAGGTTCAGATCTGAAATCATGGCACTCGGGCCCTAGTGACAAGCATTAAAACTAGTAGAAAAAGGGTCAAATGTGAAGCACATTAGTGCCGGTTTGAATTTGAGCCGGCACTAATGTGACCATTAGTGCCGGTTCCAACGGCTAGGCGGGCGGGCATCATTAGTACCAGTTCGTGGGCAACCTTTAGTGCCGGTTCATGCCACGAACCGGTACTAATGAGGCTGTGTCAGGCTATGGTCAGGCTGGGGCCGCCACGAAGACCTTTAGTACCGGTTCATGCCATGAACCGGTACTAGAGTTTCTTAGTAAGCTGATTTTTAGTCCCACCTTGCCAAGAGAGAGGCAGTATGAGAGGTTTATAAGCCGTGAGTGCACAGACAATGACGAAGAGGCGCAATGCTCACCTGCATGTTGATTAGCTTCAAGCCTTTCGAAATAGCATAGATTGCACTGAGCTATGTGCAGTGCAGTCTACACTATTCTGAAAGGCTTGAAGCAAATTAACCAGCATTGCACCTCTTTTTATTTTTAATAACTTATTTGAACTCTGGACTTCTTTTGTGTTCAATATGCAATATTCAAAGCGACGTCATCAATTTCCAACATGTTCTAACATCATTTGTTGTTTTTTCGGTCATTTACCTAATTGTTTAGAGAGCTAAATGACGGTGAAATTGAAAATCACTACAAAATGAATTCTGAAAATGTTGAAACTTGGCATGGTATCATCATTTCATTCGCATAGCATGTGCGAAAGAGTAGAGAGGGTCACGGCAAAAACTGGACGCACTTCGTGTACAAACTGGACAAACTCTTTCGGAGTATCAGGGTTTCGGACGAGAACTCATCTGTTACACGGGCACTTCAATGTTTTTTTAAACTTATTTGAACTCCGGACTTCTTTTGTGTTCAGTATGCATCATTCAAAGCGACATCATCAATTTCCAACATGTTCTGACATCATTTGTTGTTTTTCGGTCATTTACCTAATTGTTTAGAGAGCTAAATGACCGTGAAATTGAAAATCACTACAAAATGAACTCTGAAAATGTTGAAACTTGGCATGGTATCATCATTTCACCCGCATAGCATGTGCGAAAAAGTAGAGAGGGTCACGACAAAAACTGGACGCACTTCGTGTACAAACTGGACAAACTCTTTCGGAGTATCAGGGTTTCGGACGAGAACTCATCTGTTACACGGGCACTTCAATGTTTTTTTAAACTTATTTGAACTCTGGACTTCTTTTGTGTTCAGTATGCATCATTCAAAGCGACATCATCAATTTCCAACATGTTCTGACATCATTTGTTGTTTTTCGGTCATTTACCTAATTGTTTAGAGAGCTAAATGACCGTGAAATTGAAAATCACTACAAAATGAACTCTGAAAATGTTGAAACTTGGCATGGTATCATCATTTCACCCGCATAGCATGTGCGAAAAAGTAGAGAGGGTCACGGCAAAAACTGGACGCACTTCGTGTACAAACTGGACAAACTCTTTCGGAGTATCGGGGTTTCGGACGAGAACTCATCTGTTACACGGGCACTTCAATGTTTTTTTAAACTTATTTGAACTCCGGACTTCTTTTGTGTTCAGTATGCAGCATTCAAAGCGACGTCATCAATTTCCAACATGTTCTGACATCATTTATTGTTTTTCGGTCATTTACCTAATTGCTTAGAGAGCTAAATGACCGTGAAATTGAAAATCACTACAAAATGAATTCTGAAAATGTTGAAACTTGGCATGGTTTCATCATTTCACCCGCATACCATGTGCGAAAGAGTAGAGAGGGTCACGGCAAAAATTATATAAAAAATGTTTGGCGCGCTGCCCAGTGGGCCTACCAGACCTAGGGTGTGCAAATGCAGGCCCAGAAGGGCCAGCAGACTCACAGGGCAGCGCGCCCTACTTAGGCCCAGAAGCCTGCTATATAGAGAAGCTCGAAGGAGCAGCCACAGCTGGGTTTATAAACCAGGGTGGCTGTCCTTCGCTCGGCGAGGTGGGACTAAACATTGTGCACCGCCGGTGGCAGCGCACAACCATTAGTACCAGTTGGTGGCTCCAACCGGTACTAAAGGGGGGGGGGGTCTTTAGTACCGGTTCGTGACACGAACCAGTACTAAAGGGGTCGTTTCCCGCCCCTTGGCCTGGCGAAAATTGGCCTTTAGTACCGGTTGGTGCCTCCAACCGGTACTAAAGACCCCTCCTATATATATGGCACTTACAAAAAAATCAGTTTCATCGACCACCAGTACTTCTTCTCGATCCAACTTCTTCGCCGCACCCGTCGCCCATCGCACGCCGCCCTCGCCGCCCCCGCCGCCCGTCGTCGCTGTCACCGCCGCCGTCGCCCCCGCGCGCCGCCTGCCGTCGCCGCCGCCTCTCGCCCGCCGCGCCCGTCCCCGTCGTCGCCTGCCGTCGCCCGTACGCCGCCGCCCCCCCCTCGTACACACACACACATACACACACACACACACCACACACCACACACACACACACATTGTTTTTACTTATTTTCTATTTTCTGTTGTTTAGATTAATGTTTGATAAATTACGTAGATAATAATGTTAGAATGTTAATGTTAGATGAATTATATGGAAAAGATGTTAAATATTAATGTCAAATATATTTTACATGAATTAGAACAAGTTGAACTAGTTGAATTAGTATAGCTTGATATTAATTAGGTATATATATGAGATTTGAACTAGTTGAATTAATATGACTAGTTTATTTTTAGTATGAAAATTAATAGAACACGTTTATTTTTAGTAAGAAAATTTAGGTATATGAGATTTGATGATCTAATCAAAATATTACTATATAGAACTACCTACTTTATTTTAGTAAGATAATTAATAGAACTAGTTTATTTTTAGTAAATGCTTAGTTGAATTAATAGAACTAGTTTATTTAGTTGAATTAATAGAACTAGTTTATTTAGTTGAATTAATAGAACTAGTAAGTGTTTAATGTTTCACCTATATATGAACATATGTTAGATATTAATATCAAATGTTAGATGAATTAGATATAAATTATATGTTAGATATATATTTAATTTAGTTATATGAGATTTCATTATCTAATTAACATTTTATTATATAGAACTAGCTACCTTATTTTTAGTAAGAAAATTAATAGAACTAGTTTAGTTGAATTAATTAGTTGAACTAGTTAGTTGAATTAGTTCAATTACTTAGTTGAACTAGTTGAATTAACAGAATTAGTTGAATTAATAGAAATAATAAGTGTTTAATGTTTCACCTATGAACATAGGAATGTCGTCTGACGACGAACACGATTTCATTATGTGCAAATACTGCGAAGACCAGCGCGGCCTGTGTGGCAGAAATTTTCTAGTTGATGATAGACGCTTCAGCATCAAGCTGGATGAGAACTTTGAAGTGGATACAGTAAGTCACAACGACAAGTCTTTTTTCGTAATTAAGCATGACTTATGCTTCATTTGCTTCAACTTTTAATTTTAATTTTTCACTATTCTACTAGCGTATCCCCTGCCATGTAAGAATTTTTGTCTTGGATAAGATAGGTTTCAGTCCTAACGAAACTATGGAGGTAAAAAGAGTTTACTTGAAGACCGAGCATGGTTATACCTTCAACGTCAAATTATACAATGCAGACACATACACCTATTTTGAATGCAAAACATGGCAAGCACTATGCAAGGCTTATGCATTTGAGCCTGATATGGTTATCACCTTTGATATTCGTCCGGAAGATGATATTGAAGGTAATAGAGACATCTGGGTCGATGTGCAGACGCCTCCAGTTCTACCATTATGTGAGTTTCTCAACCATATTTATGTCTTTGATATGATATTATTTGAACCAGTTGAATAATTAATAGATCTCAATTTATATTGACAGCTTACTTCCAATCAAGCAAACATGTCCGGCGCTTGGTAGACAGGACCGTCCACTGTCCCGGGGCTGAACTAAACTGCGAGGAGACAAGTCATTATGTTTCGTGGCTTGAGGATCTTGATGCTGTCAAGACAAATTTCTTTCCTGCACTTAGAAATGTTAGTACTCAAAACGTGCGACCAATAGTGTTCGTACTGAACTACGGTCACATATATTTAGGAAAGATGGTAAGATTTCTACTATTTCTCCTCAGTGCATCTTTTGCATACATTATTTTTTAAGCTAAACTTCATTGCTAAGTATGTTACTATACGATGTTCTTCAACAGGGACTCCCGATGAATGTTGTGCCTGATTGGATCGAGACTAAAGGTACCATGAATATTGTTAGCTTATGGCCAAGATATCCTACAATGCACTTTAGTGCATTCAGGATTTCTAATAGCGAGGAATGCTTAATAGTAAAATACTGGAGCAAAATTGTGAATGATCACAGAGAAGTACTAGGGGCAGCAATCAGAAGCGCAACCCACGATTAGGAGACATGTTCGTCTGCATGCTCCAATATGATGAATCAGCAAAGCTATACATGTTCTATGCTATTTTACCTGAGAGAGAGCAGCAGGAGTGATTAATTAGCTAGTTCATGCTCTTAGTACTTGTCCTCTCATGTCCGTGTTCTTCGTCCTGAACTTAATCTCAAAGAGTGATTTTCTTTTGTGGTGTTATGAACGCTTATAATATCATTACCATGTTGAACTCGATGATATCTTTGCTATGAAAACCATTGGTGATGATATATATGATGCAAGAGTTTTTATATTAATTAATTAATATGATGATGACGATGAGTTATTATATCATTTATGAAAGAAATTGCATATTAGTTTCAACTGGATGGATTCTAGCTAAGTGATCAAGTATATGCCATATCCATATTACCTCGATCACTTAAGTAGGTGATCAAGTATATATAATATGGATATGAAATATACTTGATGACTAATTAGCTAGGATCCACGCATCCAGTCAAACTAATCACCTAATGATTTAACAACTCATTATAATGTAAAACAATCACTAAATTAAATTGAAAACAAAAAATTAAAGTAAAAATAAAAAATAAAACCAAAACACACCCAAACATTTAGTACCGGTTGGTGCTACCAACCGGTACTAATGTCCTACGCGCCCATGGAGCTGGCTCGTGCCACGTGGTTGCCCTTTAGCACCGATTCGTGCTGAACCGGTACTAAAGGGGGGGGGGGGCTTTAGTGCCTACAATTTAGTGCCGGTTACCAAACCGACACTAAAGGGCCTTACGAACCGGTCCTATTGCCCGGTTCTGCACTAGTGTAAGCATAGCAAAGTAATAGCAACATCAATCTCAGAACAAAGTGGATACTAGGGATCAAACCCTAACAAAACTAACTCGATTACATGATAAATCTCATCCAACCCATCACCGTCCAGCAAGCCTACGATGGAATTACTCATGCAATGAGGTGAGCATCATGAAATTGGTGATGGGGGATGGTTGATGATGACGACGGCGACGAATCCCCCTCTCCGGATCCCCGAACTGACTCCAAATCAGCCCTCCCGAGAGGTTTTAGGGCTTGGCGGCTGCTCCGTATCGTAAAACGCGATGATTTCTTCTCCCTGATTTTTTTCTCTTCGAAAGCGAATATATAGAGTTGGAATTGGCATCGGAGGGTTTCCAGGGGGCCCACGACGAGGGGGCGCACGCTAGGGGGGGGCACCCTCGTGGACAGGGTGTGGGCCCCCTGGTCTTCATCTTTGGCGAGGATTTTTTTATTATTTTTAATAGGACATCCCGTGGAGTTTCAGGTCATTTCGAGAACTTTTGTTTTCTGCACATAAAACAACATCTTGGCAATTCTGCTGAAAACAGCGTCAGTCTGGGTTAGTTCCATTCAAATCATACAAGTTAGAGTCCAAAACAAGGGCAAAAGTGTTTGGAAAAGTAGATACGACGAAGACGTATCAACTCCCCCAAGCTTAAACCCTTGCCTGTCCTCAAGCAATTCAATTGACAAACTGAACGAAAGAAAAACAAGCTTTTACAAACTCTGTTTGCTCTTGTTGTTGTAAATATGTAAAGCCAGCATTCAAGTTTTCAGCAAATATCATAACTAACCACATTTGCAATAATTCTCAGGTCTCATAATTACTCATATCAATAGCATAATCAACTAGCGAGTCATAATAATAAATCTCGGATGACAACACTTTCACAAGACAATCATAATATGATATAACAAAATGGTATGTCGCTAGCCCTTTCTGAGACCACAAAACATAAATGCAAAGCACCTTTAAAGATCAAGGACTGACTAGACATTGTAATTCATGGTAAAAGAGATCCAATCATAGTCATACCCAATATAAATTAACAATGATGAATGCAAATGACAGCTGTGCTCTCCAGCTAGTGCTTTTTAATAAGAGGGTGATGACTCAACATAAAAGTAAATGGATAGGCCCTTCGTAGAGGGAAGCAGGGATTTGTAGAGGTACCAGAGCTCGGTTTTGAAATAGAGATAAATTGTATTTTGAGCGGTATACTTTCATTGTCAACATAGCAACTAAGAGATGGCGATATCTTCCATGTTAAACACATTATAGGCGGTTCCCAAACAGAATGGTAAAGTTTATACTCCCCCTCCACCAACAAGCATCAATCCATGACTTGCTCGAAACAACGAGTGTCTCCAACATACATCAGGTCCCAAGTGGAGTTTTGTTTGCAATTAACTTTGATTTAGTTTGCATAAAGCATGGGACTGGGCATCCCGGTGACCAGCCATTTTCTCATGAGTGAGGAGAGGAGTCCACTCCTCTTGAGAATAACCCGCCTAACACGGAAGATAAGGACAACCTTGGTTGATACATGAGCTATTCGAGCATACAACACAGAATATTTATTTGAAGGTTTAGAGTTTGGCACATACGAATTTACTTGGAACGACAGGTAGATACCGCATATAGGAAGGTATAGTGGACTCATCTGGAATAACTTTGGGGTTTAAGGGATTGGATGCACAAGTAGTATTCCTGCTTAGTACAGGTGAAGGCTAGCAAAAGACAGGGAAGCGACCAACTAGAGAGCGACAACAACCATGTACATGCATTAAAATTAATAAACATTGGATGCAAGGATGAGTAGGATATAATCCACCATGAACATAAATATCGGGAAGGCTATGTTGATTTGTTTCAACTGCATGCGTGAACATGTGCCAAGTCAAGTCACTTAAATCATTCAAAGGAGGATACCACCCCATCATACCACATCATAACCATTTCAATAGCATGTTGGCACGCAAGGTAAACCATTATAACTCATAGCAAATCAAGCATGGCACAAGCAACTATGATCTCTAATTGTCATTGCAAACATGTTTATTCATAACAAGCTGAACCAAGAACGATGAACTCATCATATTTACAAAAACAAAAGAGGTCGAGTTCATACCAGCTTTTCCCATCTCAGTCAGTCCATCATATATCATCATAATTGCCTTTCACTTGCATGACCGAACGGTGTGAATAATAATAAGAGTGCACGTGCATTGGACTAAGCTGGAATCTGCGAGCATTCAATAAACAGGAGAAGCCAAGGCAATATGGGCTCTGGGTTAAATCAACAACAATGCATATAAGAGCCACTTCAACAATTTAATCATGGTCTTCTCCTATCGACCCCCAAAGAAAAGAAATAAAAACTATTTACACGGGAAAACTCCCAACAAGCAAAAGAAGGACGGGAAATATTTTTGGGTTTTCTCTTTAATTACTACTACATCAGGAAAGTAAACTACTAGTAATTTTTTTTGTTTTTTCTTAAGGTTTAACAAACACACAAGAAGAAAGGAAGAAAAAGAAAATAAACTAGCATGGATATTACAGTGAAAGAGTATGAGCACGGACATCTAGCAATGAGTGTGTGTGAACATAAATGTAATGTCGGTGAGAAATACGTACTCCCCCAAGCTTAGGCTTTTGGCCTAAGTTGGTCTATTGCCAGGGATAGCCTGACGGATACCTGTAAGTGTAGCTGGGGTCGTACTGCGACGAGGAATAGTTAGGATCATACTGTGATGCAGCGGTTATTGCCTACTGAGCTGCAGCGTGGAGTCGGGCTGCCTCCGCTCTCCTCTTGTACTCATCTGCCTCCTCTCTGGTAATAACATATCTTCTTTTTGTCTGTGAATCAAAGAAGGAAGGAGCAGGGAGAGTAATACGGACAACATGCCGTTTGTTAAAAATTAAACGATATAGGAGGGGTGATTTAGGCCTCTCGACAAACTGGTGCGAAGCCATAGAGTTATAATCTAAATATGTAGGATGCAACTCCGTATCACCCTCATGAATGTCTATCTCAAGAAAATTAGCTAAGCGGGTTGCATAAATTCCTCCAAAGAAATCTCCATTATGTCTATTATGATGCAACCTACGAGCTACAATGGCTCCCATATGATAAGATTGGTCTCCTAACACAGCACTCCCGAGAATGCTAAGGTCAGGGACACACATGTGACATGCTTCATCCTTAGCATTTATGCATCTACCGAAGAAGAGAGCAAAATAATGTATAGCAGGAAAGTGAATGCTCCCTATGGTAGCTTGCGTTATATCTCTAGATTCCCCTACAATTATACTAGCAAGAAAGATTCTAAATTCAGATTTAGGGGGATCCCTAACACTACCCCATGATGGAAGTTTGCAAGCAAAAGTGAAATCCTCTAAGTCCATGGTATAAGATTTGTCATAAAGATCAAACATGACTGAAGGAGAGTTACGCGAAGATGAATACTCAAACCTCCTCACAAATGAACTTGTGAGATCATGATATTGGGGGCATTTGTCAGCCTCAAAATCCTCAAGACCGGCATTGCGCAAATATGCTTTAAATTCTTCTTTAATTCATGCACGATCCATAAAAATTTTCGACGGCCATTCGCAAGGCCGCACTGGAGCGTTTCTTGGTGGTTCCTCGTCAGCATCACGCATAGCAAGCCTAGGTCCTTGCTTCTTAGAAGAACCACCTTGGAACATCTTCCTAAGAATATTGTTTTTCTGTGAAAAATTTCTGAAATTTTTAGTAACTTCAAACAAAAGTGAACCAACTTCAATAAAACTGATAGCAACTACTCCTACAAGTACCTAGAGCCTATATCAAGCATTAGAACTACGTGGAACCATATAAATTTGACGTGCAAGCTCAAGAACATGGTCACCTATGCAGCACAAATATGCACAGAATAAAGCACTAGAACAAAAATTAATTGGACCAATAGAGGAGTCACATACCAAGGAACAATCTTCCCAAGCAGTTTTGCAAGAGGTGCTTTGAGCAAGGAGATCGAAAATCACAGCAAAAGTGGCTGGAACTCGTGCTTGAGTTGGTTTTTGGTGTTTGTGTGAGGCAAAGGAAGAAGATGGGTGCTGGGATAAGTGGAGGAGGGCCACCGTGGGCCCACGAGACAGGGTGTGCGCCCAGGGGGTAGGGCACGCCCTCCACCCTCGTGGCCAGGTGGCAGCTCCTCCCGCGGTAATTTTTGCACAGAAAATCCTCGAATATTCCCGAAAAAATCATATTAAATTGGCATGTCATTCTGAGGACTTCTATTTTCGGGATATTTTTATATTGCACGGATAAGACAGGAAACAGACAGAAAATACTATTTTTAATTTAATTCTACTAAATTACAAAAAGTATAGAAGGGGTACAGAAGTTTGTTCTTCTAGTTTCATCCATCTCATGCCCATAAAAAAGAATCCACTAACAAGGTTGATCAAGTCTTGTTAACAAACTCATTCCAATAATCATGAAACCGGAGAAATTTCGAATAACACTATGTTACCTCAACGGGGATATGCACATCCCCAATAATAAGTATATCATATTTCTTTTTGACAGTAGGAAGGGGAAATTCAAAACCTCCAAATATAATCGATGGAATTTTCCAATAGAGTTGATACTATGGACTTGAGGTTGTTTCCTCGGAAAGTGTACCGTATGCTCATTACCATTAACATGAAAAGTAACATTGTCTTTGTTGTAATCAATAACAGCCCCTGCAGTGTTAAGGAAAGGTCTTCCAAGAATAATAGACATACTATCATCCTCGGGAATATCAAGAATAACAAAGTCCATTAAAATAGTAACGTTTGCAACCACAACAGGCACATCCTCACAAATACCGACAGGTATAGCAGTTGATTTATTAGCCATTTGCAAAGATATTTCAGTAGGTGTCAACTTATTCAAGTCAAGTCTACGATATAAAGAGAGAGGCATAACACTAACACCGGCTCCAAGATCACATAAAGCAGTTTTAATATAATTTGTTTTAATGGAGCATGGTATAGTAGGTACTCTGGGATCTCCAAGTTTCTTTGGTATTCCACCCTTAAAAGTATAATTAGCAAGCATGGTGGAAATTTCAGCTTCCGGTATCTTCCTTTTATTAGTAATGATATCTTTCATATATTTAGCATAAGGATTTGTTTTTAGCACATCAGTCAATCACATACGCAAAAAGATAGGTCTAATCATTTGAGCAAAGCGCTCAAAATCCTCATCATCCTTTTTCTTGGATGGTTTGGGAGGAAAAGGCATGGGTTTTTGAACCCAAGGTTCTCTTTCTTTACCATGTTTCCTAGCAACAAAGTCTATTTTATCATAACATTGATTCTTTGATTGTGGGTTATCAAGATCAACAACAGGTTCAATTTCTACATCATTATCATTACTAGGTTGAGCATCATCATGAACATCATCATTAATATTTTCATTAGGTTCATGTTCATTACCAGATGTGTTTCAGCATCAGACATAGATATATCATTTGGATTATCAGGTGGTTCAGCAATAGGTTCACTAGAAGTTTGCACGGTTCTATTATTTTTCTTTTTCTTCTTTTTAGAAGAACTAGGTGCATCAGTATTATTTCTCTGAGAATCTTGCTCGATTCTCTTAGGGTGGCCTTCAGGATACAAAGGTTCCTGAGTCATTCTACCAGTTCTAGTAGCCACTCTAACAACATAATCATTTTTCTTACTATTCATCTCATCAAGCACTTCTTTTTGAGCCTTAAGTACTTGTTCTACTTGAGTGGTAACCATAGAAGCATGTTTGCTAACAAGTTTAAGTTCACCTCTAATATTAGCCATATAATCACCCAAGCATCTAATCATATAAGCATTTTCTTATAATTGTCTACCAAAATAAGCATTGAAGTCGTCTTGCTTAAACATAAAGTTATCAAACTCATCCAAGCACTGACTAGTAATTTTACTAGGAGGGACTTCAGCTTTATCATATCTATAGAGAGAATTTACATTTACTACCTGTGTCAGGATATCGGGATCAGGAGGTTCTTCAATAAATAAAGGATTAAGATCGTATACTTCTTCAACGGGCGGTATATTAAGACCATGTATTTCTTCAATAGGAGGTAAATTCTTAACATCTTCAGCTTTAATACCTTTTTCTTTCATAGATTTCTTTGCCTCTTGCATATCTTCAGGACTGAGAAATAGAACACCTCTCTTCTTCGGAGTTGGTTTAGGAATAGGCTCATTAACTGGAGCAGGAGCTGGCTGAGGAGGTGCCCAATTATTTTCATTTGTCAACATATTATTCAATAGAATTTCAGCTTCATCCAGTGTTCTTTCCCTGAAAAGAGAACCAGCACAACTATCCAGGTAATCTCTGGAAGCATCGGTTAGTCCATTATAAAAGATATCAAGTATTTCAGATTTCTTAAGAGGATGATCAGGCAAAGCATTAAGTAGCTTGAGAAGCCTCCTCCAAGCTTGTGGGAGACTCTCTTCTTTAATTTGCACAAAGTTGTATATTTCCCTCAAAGCAGCTTGTTTCTTATGAGCAGGGAAATATTTAGCAGAGAAGTAATAAATCATATCCTAGGGACTACACACACAACCAGGATCACGAGAATTAAACCATATCTTAGCATCACCCTTTAATGAGATCGGGAATATCTTAAGTATATAAAAGTAGCAAGATCTCTCATCATTTGTGAACAGGGCGGCTATATCATTTAACTTAGTAAGATGTGCCACAACAGTTTTAGATTCATAGCCATAAAAAGGATCAGGTTCAACCAAAGTAATTATATCAGGATCAACAGAGAATTCATAATCCTTATCAGGAACACAAATAGGTGAAGTAGCAAAAGCAGGGTCGGGTTTCATTTTATCCCTAAGTGATTCTTTGTTCCATTTAACTAATAACCTCTTGAGCACATATCTATCTTTGCAAGCTAAAATAGCGGCAGAAGATTCCATATCAAAAACATAACCCTCAGGAATAACAGGCATATTTTCATCATCACTTTCATCATCGTATTCAGATTCAATAATTTCTTTCTCTCTAGCCCTAGCAATTTGTTCATCAAGAAATTCACTAAGGGGCACAGTAGTATCAGGCATAGAAACAGTTTTATCATAAGTATCATGGATAGCAGAAGTGGCATCATCAATAACACGTGACATATTAGAATGAATAGTAGAAGCAGGTTTAGGTGTCGCAAGCTTACTCATAACAGAAGGTGAATCAAGTGCAGAGCTAGATGGCAGTTCCTTACCTCCCCTCGTAGTTGAGGGATAAATTTTGTTTTCTCGTCTTTCAAGTTCTTCATAGTATCCAACAGATATAAATCCCAAGTGACTCAAAGAATAGAGCTATGCTCCCCGGCAACAGCGCCAGAAAAAGGTCTTGATAACCCACAAGTATAGGGGATCGCAACAGTTTTTGAGGGTAGAGTATTCAACCCAAATTTATTGATTCAACACAAGGGGAGCCAAAGAATATTCTTAAGTATTAGCAGCTGAGTTGTCAATTCAACCACACCTGGAAACTTAGTATCTACAGCAAAGTGTTTAGTAGCAAAGTAATATGATAGTGGTGGCAATGGTAACAAAGGAGTAGTGCAAGCAATAGTAAATATTTTTGGTGTTTTGTAGTGATTGTAACAGTAGCAGCGGAAAAGTAAATAAGCGAGAACCAGTATATGGAAAACTCGTAGGCACCGGATCAGTGATGGATAATTATGCCGGATGCGGTTCATCATGTAACAGTCATAACATAGGGTGACACAGAACTAGCTCCAATTCATCAATGTAATATAGGCATGTATGCCGTATATAGTCATACGTGCTTATGGAAAAGAACTTGCATGACATCTTTTGTCCTACCCTCCCATGGCAGCGGGGTCCTAATGGAAACTAAGGGATATTAAGGCCTCCTTTTAGTAGAGAACCGGAACAAAGCATTAGCACATAGTGAATACATGAACTCCTATTTCATGCATTTAATAACTCACAAATGGTGCATCGGATTAAAATGTTTTATATATGAAACTTGCTCAGAATTTGGTGTAGATTAATAATTTCCAACTTTCATCTATGTTTGAAATGTTTAAAATGTTGTTTGCATTAATTTGCTCCTATGCCATGTTAAAATGATTTAACTCATAACTAAATAACCGTAGCTCCGATTTAAATAATCTTCATATGTAAATGGGGTAGAAAAAATGCCTAGTTTATCATGGTGCACTCATCTTGCATGTTTAACAACTCTAAAATTATGTTTAGGGCAGAACAGTACCAAACCTAATTTTTGCATATGGGGATTTACCGGAATTTTTGTTCGTTGCTTCCGGCCTCATTTAAAATTGCCTAGATAGGTAGTTTTGTTGTGCTTCACCTCTTGCCATGTTAATCAACATTTAATATTGTTGGTGTACATAAACGAGAGAGAACTAAATAATTGATGTGGTGTTTTGTCAATATGCATCCCGATGCATATTGAGCTCCACTTAATTTGTAGGATTGCTTGTGCACTTTGCCATGCCATGCTTCATTAAACCAGACATGCATCATACTTGTTGTGCATCATGCCATTTTGTTGTAGTGGTTGTTTACTATATTGTGAGCTTCTTTTCCGGTGTTGCTTCTTCGGGTTGATTCCGGTAACGTCGCGTTTGTGAGGATCCATTCAACTTCGTCCGTTTGTCCTCCTCATGGACTCGTTCTTCTTCCTTGCGGGATCTCAGGCAAGATGATCATACCCTCGAAATCACTACTATCTTTGCTATGCTAGTTTGCTCGCTCTTTTGCTATGCCAATGCTATGATGCCTACCATTTGATTGTCAGCCTCCCAAATTGCCATGTCAAACCTCTAACCCACCATGTCCTAGCAAACCATTGATTGGCTATGTTACCGCTTTGCTCAGCCCCTCTTTTAGCGTTGTTAGTTGCAGGTGAAGATTGAAGTTTGTTCCTTGTTGGAACATGGAGATGTCGTTCCTTGTTGGAACATGTTTACTTGTTGGGATATCACAATATATCTTATTTAATTAATGCATCTATATACTTGGTAAAGGGTGGAAGGCTCGGCCTTATGCCTGGTGTTTTGTTCCACTCTTGCCGCCCTAGTTTCCGTCATATCGGTGTTATGTTCCCGGATTTTGCGTTCCTTACGCGGTTGGGTTATAATGGGAACCCCTTGACAGTTCGCTTTGAATAAAACTCCTCCAGCAAGGCCCAACCTTGGTTTTACCATTCGCCCCCTAGCCTTTTTCCCTTGGGAGTCGCGCATCCCGAGGGTCATCTTTATTTTAACCTCCCCGGGCCAGTGCTTGTCTAAGTGTTGGTCCAAACTAGAGCCACTTGCGGCGCCACCTCGGGGAAACTTGAGGGCTGGTTTTAGCTGTACGTAGTGTTCATCCGGTGTTGCCCTGAGAACGAGATATGTGCAGCTCCTATCAGGATGTCGGCGCATCGGGCGGTCTTGCTGGTCTTGTTTTACCATTGTCGAGGATGTCTTGGAGTACCGGGATACCGAGTCTGATCGGAATGTCTCGGGAGGAGGTCTATTCCTTCGTTGACCGTGAGAGCTTGTCATGGGCTAAGTTGGGACACCCCTGCAGGGATTTGAACTTTCGAAAGCCGTGCCCGCGGTTATGGGCAGATGGGAATTTGTTAACGTCCGGTTGTAGAAAACTTGAAGTTGATCTTAATTAAAATGAATCAACAGCGTGTGTAACTGTGATGGTCTCTTTCCGACGGAGTCCGAGAAGTGAACACGGTTGTTGGAGTTATGCTTGACGTAGGTTGCTATAGGATCAGTTCTTGATCATACTTTTATCGACCGTGCCTTGCCTTCTCTTCTCGCTCTCTTTTGCGTATGTTTAGCTACCATATATGCTAGTCGCTTGCTGCAGCTCCACCTCATACCTTTTACCTTACCCCTAAGCTTAAATAGTCTTGATCGCGAGGGTGCGAGATTGCTGAGTCCCTGTGGCTCACAGTTACATCCAAAACCAGTTTGCAGGTGCCGATGAGTCCGTGCAGATGATGCAACCAAGCTCCAGGAGGAGTTCGATGAAGATCTTGTCCTTTGTGTTGTTTCGTTCTAGTTGATCAGTAGTGGAGCCCAGTTGGGGTCGATCGGGGACCTTTGTCGCATTTGGGGTTCTTCTTTTATTTTGGTTCCGTAGTCGGACCTTGATTGTATCTGTTTGATGTAATGCTTTATTCATGTAATTGTGTGAAGTGGCGAGTGTAAGCCAACTATGTATCTCTTTCCCTTATGTATTACATGGGTTGTGTGAAGATTACCTCACTTGCGACATATGCCTTCAATGAGATTATGTATCTAAGTCGTGCCTCGACACGTGGGAGCTATAGTCGCATCGAGGGTGTGACACATGAACTCCTCAAACTATGGTCATCACCAGGAGTGGTCCCGATTATTGTCACTTCGGGGTTGCCGGATCATAACACATTGTAGGTGTCTATAGACTTGCAAGATAGGATCAAGAACTCACATATATTCATGAAAACATAATAGGTTCAGATCTGAAATCATGGCACTCGGGCCCTAGTGACAAGCATTAACACTAGTAGAAAAAGGGTCAAATGTGAAGCACATTAGTGCCGGTTTGAATTTGAGCCGGCACTAATGTGACCATTAGTGCCGGTTCCAACGGCTAGGCGGGCGGGCATCATTAGTACCGGTTCGTGGGCAACCTTTAGTGCCGGTTCATGCCACGAACCGGTACTAATGAGGCTGTGTCAGGCTATGGTCAGGCTGGGGCCCCCACGAAGACCTTTAGTACCGGTTCATGCCATGAACCGGTACTAGAGTTTCTTAGTAAGCTGATTTTTAGTCCCACCTTGCCAAGAGAGAGGCAGTATGAGCGGTTTATAAGCCGTGAGTGCACAGACAATGACGAAGAGGCGCAATGCTCACCTGCATGTTGATTAGCTTCAAGCCTTTCGAAATAGCATAGATTGCACTGAGCTATGTGCAGTGCAGTCTACACTATTCTGAAAGGCTTGAAGCAAATTAACCAGCATTGCACCTATTTTTATTTTTAATAACTTATTTGAACTCTGGACTTCTTTTGTGTTCAATATGCAATATTCAAAGCGACATCATCAATTTCCAACATGTTCTGACATCATTTGTTGTTTTTTTCGGTCATTTACCTAATTGTTTAGAGAGCTAAATGACCGTGAAATTGAAAATCACTACAAAATGAATTCTAAAAATGTTGAAACTTGGCATGGTATCATCATTTCATCCGCATAGCATGTGCGAAAGAGTAGAGAGGGTCACGGCAAAAACTGGACGCACTTCGTGTACAAACTGGACAAACTCTTTCGGAGTATGAGGGTTTCGGACGAGAACTCATCTGTTACACGGGCACTTCAATGTTTTATTAAACTTATTTGAACTCCGGACTTCTTTTGTGTTCAGTATGCAGCATTCAAAGCGACGTCATCAATTTCCAACATGTTCTGACATCATTTGTTGTTTTTCGGTCATTTACCTAATTGTTTAGAGAGCTAAATGACCGTGAAATTGAAAATCACTACAAAATGAATTCTGAAAATGTTGAAACTTGGCATGGTATCATCATTTCACCCGCATACCATGTGCGAAAGAGTAGAGAGGGTCACGGCAAAAATTATATAAAAAATGTTTGGCGCGCTGCCCAGTGGGCCTGCCAGACCTAGGGTGTGCAAATGCAGGCCCAGAAGGGCCAGCAGACTCACAGGGCAGCGCGCCCTACTTAGGCCCAGAAGCCTGCTATATAGAGAACCTCGAAGGAGCAGCCGCAGCTGGGTTTATAAACCAGGGCGGCTGCCCTTCGCTCGGCGAGGTGGGACTAAACATTGTGCACTGCCGGTGGCAGCGCACAACCATTAGTACCAGTTGGTGGCTCCAACCGGTACTAAAGGGGGGGGGGTCTTTAGTACCGGTTCGTGACACGAACCAGTACTAAAGGGGTCGTTTCCCGCCCCTTGGCCTGGCGAAAATTGGCCTTTAGTACCGGTTGGTGCCTCCAACCGGTACTAAAGACCCCTCCTATATATATGGCACTTACAAAAAAATCAGTTTCATCGACGACTAGTACTTCTTCTCGATCCAACTTCTTCGCCGCGCCCGTCGCCCATCGCACGCCGCCCTCGCCGCCCCCGCCGCCCGTCGTCGCCATCACCGCCGCACCCGCCGCCCGTCGTCGCCGTCACCGCCGTCGCCGCCGCCACCCGTGGTCGCCGTCACCGCGCCGTCGCCCCCACGCGCCGCGCCCGTCGCCGCCGCCTCTCGCCCGCCGCGCCCGTCCCCGTCGTCGCCTGCCGTCGCCCGTACGCCGCCGCCCCCCCCTCATACACACACACACATACACACACACACACACCACACACCACACACACACACATTGTTTTTACTTATTTTCTATTTTCTGTTGTTTAGATTAATGTTTGATAAATTACGTAGATAATAATGTTAGAATGTTAATGTTAGATGAATTATATGGAAAAGATGTTAAATATTAATGTCAAATATATTTTACATGAATTAGAACAAGTTGAACTAGTTGAATTAGTATAGCTTGATATTAATTAGGTATATATATGAGATTTGAACTAGTTGAATTAATATGACTAGTTTATTTTTAGTATGAAAATTGATAGAACACGTTTATTTTTAGTAAGAAAATTTAGGTATATGAGATTTGATGATCTAATCAAAATATTACCATATAGAACTACCTACTTTATTTTAGTAAGAAATTAATAGAACTAGTTTATTTTTAGTAAATGCTTAGTTGAATTAATAAAACTAGTTTATTTAGTTGAATTAATAGAACTAGTTTATTTAGTTGAATTAATAGAACTAGTAAGTGTTTAATGTTTCACCTATATATGAACATATGTTAGATATTAATGTCAAATGTTAGATGAATTAGATATAAATTATATGTTAGATATATATTTAATTTAGTTATATGAGATTTCATTATCTAATTAACATTTTATTATATAGAACTAGCTACCTTATTTTTAGTAAGAAAATTAATAGAACTAGTTTAGTTGAATTAATTAGTTGAACTAGTTAGTTGAATTAGTTCAATTACTTAGTTGAACTATTTGAATTAACAGAATTAGTTGAATTAATAGAACTAATAAGTGTTTAATGTTTCACCTATGAACATAGGAATGTCGTCTGACGACGAACACGATTTCATTATGTGCAAATACTGCGAAGACCAGCGCGGCCTGTGTGGCAGAAATTTTCTAGTTGATGATAGACGCTTCAGCATCAAGCTGGATGAGAACTTTGAAGTGGATACAGTAAGTCACAACGACAAGTCTTTTTTCGTAATTAAGCATGACTTATGCTTCATTTGCTTCAACTTTTAATTTTAATTTTTCACTATTCTACTAGCGTATCCCCTGCCATGCAAGAATTTTTGTCTTGGATAAGATAGGTTTCAGTCCTAACGAAACTATGGAGGTAAAAAGAGTTTACTTGAAGACCGAGCATGGTTATACCTTCAACGTCAAATTATACAATGCAGACACATACACCTATTTTGAATGCAAAACTTGGCAAGCACTATGCAAGGCTTATGCATTCGAGCCTGATATGGTTATCACCTTTGATATTCGTCCGGAAGATGATATTGAAGGTAATAGAGACATCTGGGTCGATGTGCAGATGCCTCCAGTTCTACCATTATGTGAGTTTCTCAACCATATTTATGTCTTTGATATGAGATTATTTGAACCAGTTGAATAATTAATAGATCTCAATTTATATTGACAGCTTACTTCCAATCAAGCAAACATGTCCGGCGCTTGGTAGACAGGACCGTCCACTGTCCCGGGGCTGAACTAAACTGCGAGGAGACAAGTCATTATGTTTCGTGGCTTGAGGATCTTGATGCTGTCAAGACAAATTTCTTTCCTGCACTTAGAAATGTTAGTACTCAAAACGTGCGACCAATAGTGTTCGTACTGAACTACGGTCACATATATTTAGGAAAGATGGTAAGATTTCTACTATTTCTCCTCAGTGCATCTTTTGCATACATTATTTTTTAAGCTAAACTTCATTGCTAAGTATGTTATTATACGATGTTCTTCAACAGGGACTCCCGATGAATGTTGTGCCTGATTGGATCGAGACTAAAGGTACCATGAATATTGTTAGCTTACGGCCAAGATATCCTACAATGCACTTTAGTGCATTCAGCATTTCTAATAGCAAGGAATGCTTAATAGTAAAATACTGGAGCAAAATTGTGAACGATCACAGAGAAGTACTAGGGGGCAGCAATCAGAAGCGCAACCCACGATTAGGAGACAGGTTCACTGCATGCTCCAATATGATGAATCAGCAAAGCTATACATGTTCTATGCTATTTTACCCGAGAGAGAGCAGCAGGAGTGATTAATTAGCTAGTTCATGCTCTTAGTACTTGTCCTCTCATGTTCGTGTTCTTCGTCCTGAACTTAATCTCAAAGAGTGATTTGCTTTTGTGGTATTATGAACGCTTATAATATCATTACCATGTTGAACTCGATGATATCTTTTCTATGAAAACCATTGGTGATGATATATATGATGCAAGAGTTTTTATATTAATTAATTAATATGATGATGATGATGAGTTATTATATCATTTATGAAAGAAATTGCATATTAGTTTCAACTGGATGGATTCTAGCTAAGTGATCAAGTATATGCCATATCCATATTACCTCGATCACTTAAGTAGGTGATCAAGTATATATAATATGGATATGAAATATACTTGATGACTAATTAGCTAGGATCCATGCATCCAGTCAAACTAATCACCTAATGATTTAACAACTCATTATAATGTAAAACAATCACTAAATTAAATTGAAAACACAAAATTAAAGTAAAAATAAAAAATAAAACCAAAACACACCCAAACATTTAGTACCGGTTGGTGCTACCAACTGGTACTAATGTCCTACGCGCCCACGGAGCTGGCTCGTGCCACGTGGTTGCCCTTTAGCACCGGTTCGTGCTGAACTGGTACTAAAGGGGGGGGGGGGCTTTAGTGCCTACAATTTAGTGCCGGTTACCAAACCGGCACTAAAGGGCCTTACGAACCGGTCCTATTGCCCGGTTCTGCACTAGTGTAAGCATAGCAAAGTAATAGCAACATCAATCTCAGAACATAGTGGATACTAGGGATCAAACCCTAACAAAACTAACTCGATTACATGATAAATCTCATCCAACCCATCACCGTCCAGCAAGCCTACGATGGAATTACTCATGCAATGAGGTGAGCATCATGAAATTGGTGATGGGGGATGTTTGATGATGACGATGGCGACGAATCCCCCTCTCCGGATCCCCGAATGGACTCCAAATCAGCCCCCCCGAGAGGTTTTAGGGCTTGGCGGCTGCTCCGTATCGTAAAACGCGATGATTTCTTCTCCCTGATTTTTTTCTCTTCGAAAGCGAATATATAGAGTTGGAATTGGCATCGGAGGGTTTCCAGGGGGCCCACGAGGTGGGGGGCGCGCCCTAGGGGGGGGGCCCACCCTCGTGGACAGGGTGTGGGCCCCCTGGTCTTCATCTTTGGCGAGGATTTTTTTTTATTTTTTATAGGACATCCTGTGGAGTTTCAGGTCATTCCGAGAACTTTTGTTTTCTGCACATAAAACAACATCATGGCAATTCTGCTGAAAACAGCGTCAGTCTGGGTTAGTTCCATTCAAATCATACAAGTTAGAGTCCAAAACAAGGGCAAAAGTGTTTGGAAAAGTAGATACAACGGAGACGTATCAACTCCCCCAAGCTTAAACCCTTGCCTGTCCTCAAGCAATTCAATTGACAAACTGAACAAAAGAAAGACAAGCTTTTACAAACTCTGTTTGCTCTTGTTGTTGTAAATATGTAAAGCCAGCATTCAAGTTTTCAGCAAATATCATAACTAACCACATTTGCAATAATTCTCAGGTCTCATAATTACTCATATCAATAGCATAATCAACTAGCGAGTCATAATAATAAATCTCGGATGACAACACTTTCTCAAGACAATCATAATATGATATAACAAAATGGTATGTCGCTAGCCCTTTCTGAGACCACAAAACATAAATGCAAAGCACCTTTAAAGATCAAGGACTGACTAGACATTGTAATTCATGGTAAAAGAGATCCAATCATAGTCATACCCAATATAAATTAACAATGATGAATGCAAATGACAGTTGTGCTCTCCAGCTAGTGCTTTTTAATAAGAGGGTGATGACTCAACATAAAAGTAAATGGATAGGCCCTTCGCAGAGGGAAGCAGGGATTTGTAGAGGTACCAGAGCTCGGTTTTGAAATAGAGATAAATTGTATTTTGAGCGGTATACTTTCATTGTCAACATAGCAACTAAGAGATGGCGATATCTTCCATGTTAAACACATTATAGGCGGTTCCCAAACAGAATGGTAAAGTTTATACTCCCCCTCCACCAACAAGCATCAATCCATGACTTGCTCGAAACAATGAGTGTCTCCAACATACATCAGGTCCCAGGCGGAGTTTTGTTTGCAATTAACTTTGATTTAGTTTGCATAAAGCATGGGACTGGGCATCCCGGTGACCAGCCATTTTCTCATGAGTGAGGAGAGGAGTCCACTCCTCTTGAGAATAACCCGCCTAACATGGAAGATAAGGACAGCCTTGGTTGATACATGAGCTATTCGAGCATACAACACAGAATATTTATTTGAAGGTTTAGAGTTTGGCACATACAAATTTACTTGGAACGACAGGTAGATACCGCATATAGGAAGGTATAGTGGACTCATCTGGAATAACTTTGGGGTTTAAGGGATTGGATGCACAAGTAGTATTCCTGCTTAGTACAGGTGAAGGCTAGCAAAAGACTGGGAAACGACCAACTAGAGAGCGACAACAACCATGTACATGCATTAAAATTAATAAACATTGGATGCAAGCATGAGTAGGATATAATACACCATGAACATAAATATCGTGAAGGCTATGTTGATTTGTTTCAACTGCATGCGTGAACATGTGCCAAGTCAAGTCACTTAAATCATTCAAAGGAGGATACCACCCCATCATACCACATCATAACCATTTCAATAGCATGTTGGCACGCAAGGTAAACCATTATAACTCATAGCAAATCAAGCATGGCACAAGCAACTATGATCTCTAATTGTCATTGCAAACATGTTTATTCATAACAAGCTGAACCAAGAACGATGAACTCATCATATTTACAAAAACAAAAGAGGTCGAGTTCATACCAGCTTTTCCCATCTCAGTCAGTCCATCATATATCATCATAATTGCCTTTCACTTGCATGACCGAACGGTGTGAATAATAATAAGAGTGCACGTGCATTGGACTAAGCTGGAATCTGCGAGCATTCAATAAACAGGAGAAGACAAGGCAATATGGGCTCTGGGTTAAATCAACAACAATGCATATAAGAGCCACTTCAACAATTTAATCATGGTCTTCTCATATCGACCCCCAAAGAAAAGAAATAAAAACTATTTACACGGGAAAACTCCCAACAAGCAAAAGAAGGACGGGAAATATTTTTGGGTTTTCTATTTAATTACTACTACAACAGGAAAGTAAACTACTACTAATTGTTTTTGTTTTTTCTTAAGGTTTAACAAACACACAAGAAGAAAGGAAGAAAAAGAAAATAAACTAGCATGGATATTACAGTGAAAGAGTATGAGCGCAGACATCTAGCAATGAGTGTGTGTGAACATAAATGTAATGTCGGTGAGAAATACGTACTCCCCCAAGCTTAGGCTTTTGGCCTAAGTTGGTCTATTGCCAGGGATAGCCTGACGGATACCTGTAAGTGTAGCTGGGGTCGTACTGGGACGAGGAATAGTTAGGATCATACTGTGATGCAGCGGTTATTGCCTACTGAGCTGCAGCGTGGAGTCGGGCTGCCTCCGCTCTCCTCTTGTACTCATCTGCCTCCTCTCTGGTAATAACATATCTTCTTTTTATCTGTGAATCAAAGAAGGAAGGAGCAGGGAGAGTAATACGGACAACATGCCGTTTGTTAAAAATTAAACGATATAGGAGGGGTGATTTAGGCCTCTCGACAAACTGGTGCGAAGCCATAGAGTTATAATCTAAATATGTAGGATGCAACTCCGTATCACCCTCACGAATGTCTATCTCAAGAAAATTAGCTAAGCGGGTTGCATAAATTCCTCCAAAGAAATCTCCATTATGTCTATTATGATGCAACCTACGAGCTACAATGGCTCCCATATGATAAGATTGGTCTCCTAACACAGCACTCCCGAGAATGCTAAGGTCAGGGACACACATGTGACATGCTTCATCCTTAGCATTTATGCATCTACCGAAGAAGAGAGCAAAATAATGTATAGCAGGAAAGTGAATGCTCCCTATGGTAGCTTGCGTTATATCTCTAGATTCCCCTACAATTATACTAGCAAGAAAGATTCTAAATTCAGATTTAGGGGGATCCCTAACACTACCCCATGATGGAAGTTTGCAAGCAAAAGTGAAATCCTCTAAGTCCATGGTATAAGATTTGTCATAAAGATCAAACATGACTGAAGGAGAGTTACGCGAAGATGAATACTCAAACCTCCTCACAAATGAACTTGTGAGATCATGATATTGGGGGCATTTGTCAGCCTCAAAATCCTCAAGACCGGCATTGCGCAAATATGCTTTAAATTCTTCTTTAATTCCTGCACGATCCATAAAAATTTTCGACGGCCATTCGCAAGGCCGCACTGGAGCGTCTCTTGGTGGTTCCTCGTCAGCATCACGCATAGCAAGCCTGGGTCCTTGCTTCTTAGAAGAACCACCTTGGAACATCTTCCTAAGAATATTGTTTTTCTGTGAAAAATTTCTGAAATTTTTAGTAACTTCAAACAAAAGTGAACCAACTTCAATAAAACTGATAGCAACTACTCCTACAAGTACCTAGAGCCTATATCAAGCATTAGAACTACTTGGAACCATATAAATTTGACGTGCAAGCTCAAGAACATGGTCACCTATGCAGCACAAATATGCACAGAATAAAGCACTAGAACAAAAATTAATTGGACCAATAGAGGAGTCACATACCAAGGAACAATCTTCCCAAGCAGTTTTGCAAGAGGTGCTTTGAGCAAGGAGATCGAAAATCACAGCAAAAGTGGCTGGAACTCGTGCTTGAGTTGGTTTTTGGTGTTTGTGTGAGGCAGAGGAAGAAGATGGGTGCTGGGATAAGTGGAGGAGGGCCACCGTGGGCCCACGAGACAGGGTGTGCGCCCAGGGGGGTAGGGCGCACCCTCCACCCTCGTGGCCAGGTGGCAGCTCCTCCCGCGGTAATTTTTGCACAGAAAATCCTCGAATATTCCCGAAAAAATCATATTAAATTGGCATGTCATTCTGAGGACTTCTATTTTCGGGATATTTTTATATTGCACGGATAAGACAGGAAACAGACAGAAAATACTATTTTTAATTTAATTCTACTAAATTACAAAAAGTATAGAAGGGGTACAGAAGTTTGTTCTTCTAGTTTCATCCATCTCATGCCCATAAAAAAGAATCCACTAACAAGGTTGATCAAGTCTTGTTAACAAACTCATTCCGATAATCATGAAACCGGAGAAATTTCGAATAACACTATGTTACCTCAACGGGGATATGCACATCCCCAATAATAAGTATATCATATTTCTTTTTGACAGTAGGAAGGGGAAATTCAAAACCTCCAAATATAATCGATGGAATTTTCCAATAGAGCTGATACTATGGACTTGAGGTTGTTTCCTCGGAAAGTGTACCGTATGCTCATTACCATTAACATGAAAGGTAACATTGTCTTTGTTGTAATCAATAACAGCCCCTGCAGTGTTAAGGAAAGGTCTTCCAAGAATAATAGACATACTATCATCCTCGGGAATATCAAGAATAACAAAGTCCGTTAAAATAGTAACGTTTGCAACCACAACAGGCACATCCTCACAAATACTGACAGGTATAGCAGTTGATTTATTAGCCATTTGCAAAGATATTTCAGTAGGTGTCAACTTATTCAAGTCAAGTCTACGATATAAAGAGAGAGGCATAACACTAACACCGGCTCCAAGATCACATAAACAGTTTTAATATAATTTCTTTTAATGGAGCATGGTATAGTAGGTACTCCAGGATCTCCAAGTTTCTTTGATATTCCACCCTTAAAAGTATAATTAGCAAGCATGGTGGAAATTTCAGCTTCCAGTATCTTCCTTTTATTAGTAATGATATCTTTCATATATTTAGCATAAGGATTTGTTTTGAGCACATCAGTCAATCACATACGCAAAAAGATAGGTCTAATCATTTCAGCAAAGCGCTCAAAATCCTCATCATCCTTTTTTCTTGGATGGTTTGGGAGGAAAAGGCATGGGTTTCTGAACCCAAGGTTCTCTTTCTTTACCATGTTTCCTAGCAACAAAGTCTATTTTATCATAACATTGATTCTTTGATTGTGGGTTATCAAGATCAACAACAGGTTCAATTTCTACATCATTATCATTACTAGGTTGAGCATCATCATGAAGATCATCATTAATATTTTCATTAGGTTCATGTTCATTACCAGATGTGTTTCAGCATCAGACATAGATATATCATTTGGATTATCAGGTGGTTCAGCAATAGGTTCACTAGAAGTTTGCACGGTTCTATTATTTTTCTTTTTCTTCTTTTTAGAAGAACTAGGTGCATCAGTATTATTTCTCTGAGAATCTTGCTCGATTCTCTTAGGGTGGCCTTCAGGATACAAAGGTTCTTGAGTCATTCTACCAGTTCTAGTAGCCACTCTAACAACATAATCATTTTTCTTACTATTCATCTCATCAAGCACTTCCTTTTGAGCCTTAAGTACTTGTTCTACTTGAGTGGTAACCATAGAAGCATGTTTGCTAACAAGTTTAAGTTCACCTCTAATATTAGCCATATAATCACCCAAGCATCTAATCATATAAGGATTTTCTTATAATTGTCTACCAAAATAAGCATTGAAGTCGTCTTGCTTAAACATAAAGTTATCAAACTCATCCAAGCACTGACTAGCAATTTTACTAGGAGGGACTTCAGCTTTATCATATCTATAGAGAGAATTTACCTTTACTACCTATGTCAGGATATCGGGATCAGGAGGTTCTTCAATAAATAAAGGATTAAGATCGTATACTTCTTCAACGGGCGGTATATTAAGACCTTGTATTTCTTCAATTGGAGGTAAATTCTTAACATCTTCAGCTTTAATACCTTTTTCTTTCATAGATTTCTTTGCCTCTTGCATATCTTCAGGACTGAGAAATAGAACACCTCTCTTCTTCGGAGTTGGTTTAGGAATAGGCTCATTAACAGGAGCAGGAGCTGGCTCAGGAGGTGCCCAATTATTTTCATTTGTCAACATATTATTCAATAGAATTTCAGCTTCATCCAGTGTTCTTTCCCTAAAAAGAGAACCAGCACAACTATCCAGGTAATCTCTGGAAGCATCGGTTAGTCCATTATAAAAGATATCAAGTATTTCAGATTTCTTAAGAGGATGATCACGCAAAGCATTAAGTAGCTTGAGAAGCCTCCTCCAAGCTTGTGGGAGACTCTCTTCTTTAATTTGCACAAAGTTGTATATTTCCCTCAAAGCAGCTTGTTTCTTATGAGCAGGGAAATATTTAGCAGAGAAGTAATAAATCATATCCTAGGGACTACGCACACAACCAGGATCACAAGAATTAAACCATATCTTAGCATCACCCTTTAATGAGAACGGGAATATCTTAAGTATATAAACGTAGCAAGATCTCTCATCATTTGTGAACAGGGCGGCTATATCATTTAACTTAGTAAGATGTGCCACAACAGTTTTAGATTCATAGCCATAAAAAGGATCAGGTTCAACCAAAGTAATTATATCAGGATCAACAGAGAATTCATAATCCTTATCAGGAACACAAATAGGTGAAGTAGCAAAAGCAGGGTCGGGTTTCATTTTATCCCTAAGTGATTCTTTGTTCCATTTAACTAATAACCTCTTGAGCTCATATCTATCTTTGCAAGCTAAAATAGCGGCAGAAGATTCCATATCAAAAACATAACCCTTAGGAATAACAGGCGTATTTTCATCATCACTTTCATCATCGTATTCAGATTCAATAATTTCTTTCTCTCTAGCCCTAGCAATTTGTTCATCAAGAAATTCACTAAGGGGCACAGTAGTATCAGGCATAGAAACAGTTTTATCATAAGTATCATGGATAGCAGAAGTGGCATCATCAATAACACGCGACATATTAGAATGAATAGTAGAAGCAGGTTTAGGTGTCGCAAGCTTACTCATAACAGAAGGTGAATCAAGTGCAGAGCTAGATGGCAGTTCCTTACCTCCCCTCGTAGTTGAGGGATAAATTTTTGTTTTCTCGTCTTTCAAGTTCTTCATAGTGTCCAGCAGATATAAATCCCAAGTGACTCAAAGAATAGAGCTATGCTCCCCGGCAACAGCGCCAGAAAAAGGTCTTGATAACCCACAAGTATAGGGGATCGCAACAGTTTTTGAGGGTAGAGTATTCAACCCAAATTTATTGATTCGACACAAGGGGAGCCAAAGAATATTCTTAAGTATTAGCAACTGATTTTTCAATTCAACCACACCTGGAAACTTAGTATCTACAGCAAAGTGTTTAGTAGCAAAGTAATATGATAGTAGTGGCAACGGTAACAAAGGAGTAGTGCAAGCAATAGTAAATATTTTTGGTGTTTTGTAGTGATTGTAACAGTAGCAGCAGAAAAGTAAATAAGCGAGAACCAGTATATGAAAAACTCGTAGGCACCGGATCAGTGATGGATAATTATGCCGGATGCGCTTCATCATGTAACAGTCATAACATAGGGTGACACAGAACTAGCTCCAATTCATCAATGTAATATAGGCATGTATGCCGTATATAGTCATACGTGCTTATGGAAAAGAACTTGCATGACATCTTTTGTCCTACCCTCCTGTGGCAGCGGGGTCCTAATGGAAACTAAGGGATATTAAGGCGTCCTTTTAGTAGAGAACCGGAACCAAGCATTAGCACATAGTGAATACATGAACTCCTCATACTATGGTCATCACCGGGAGTGGTCCCGATTATTGTCACTTCGGGGTTGCCGGATCATAACACATAGTGGTGACTATAGACTTGCAAGATAGGATCAAGAACTCACATATATTCATGAAAACATAATAGGTTCAGATCTGAAATCATGGCACTCGGGCCCTAGTTTGTTTGAAGGTTTAGAGTTTGGCACATAAAAAATTACTTGGAACGGCAGGTAGATACCACATATAGGAAGGTATAGTGGAATCATTTGGAATAACTTTGGGGTTTAGGGGATTGGATGCACAAGCAGTATTCCCGCTTAGTACAGGTGAAGGCTAGCAAAAGACTGGGAAGCGACTAACTAGAGAGCGACAACAGCCATGTACATGCATTAAAATTAATAAACATTGGATGCAAGCATGAGTAGGATATAACCCACCATGAACATAAATATCGTGAAGGCTATGTTGATTTTGTTTCAACTACATGCGTGAACATGTGCCAAGTCAAGTCACTTAAATCATTCAAAGGAGGATACCACCCCATCATACCACATCATAACCATCTCAATAGCATGTTGGCACGCAAGGTAATCTATTATAACTCATAGCTAATCAAGCATGGCATAAGCAACTATGATCTCTAATTGTCATTGCAAACATGTTTATTCATAACAAGCTGAATCAAGAACGATGAACTCATCATATTTACAAAAACAAAAGAGGTCGAGTTCATACCAGCTTTTCCCATCTCAGTCAGTCCATCATATATCATCATAATTGCCTTTCACTTGTACGACCGAACAATGTGAATAATAATAAGAGTGCACGTGCATTGGACTAAGCTGGAATCTGCGAGCATTCAATAAACATGAGAAGACAAGGCAATATGGGCTCTGGGTTAAATCAACAATAATGCATATAAGAGCCACTTCAACAATTTAATCATGGTCTTCTTCTACTGACCCCCAAAGAAAAGAAAAGAAATAAAACTATTTACGCGGGAAAGCTCCCTACAAGCAAAAGAAGAATGGGAAATATTTTTGGGTTTTCTTTTTAATTATTATTATTATTACATCAGAAAAATAAACTACTACTAATTTTTTTTCTTAAGGTTTAACAAGCACACAGGAAGAAAGCAGGAAAAAGAAAATAAACTAGCATGGATATTACAGTGAAAGAGTATGAGCACCGACATCTAGCAATGAGTGTGTGCGAACATAAATGTAATGTCGGTGAGAAATACATACTCCCCCAAGCTTAGGCTTTTGGCCTAAGTTGGTTTATTGCCAGGGATAGCCTGGCGGATACCCGTAGGTGTAGCTGGGGTCGTACTGCGATGAAGAGTAGTTGGGGTTGTACTGTGATGCAGCAGCTATCGCCTCCTGAGCTGCAGCGTGGAGTCGGGCTGCCTCCGCTCTCCTCTCGTACTCATCTGCCTCCTCCCTGGTAATAGTATATCTTCCATTTTCCTGGTAATCAAAGAACGCAGGAGCAGGGAGAGTAATACGGACAACATGCCATTTGTTAAAGATTAATCGATACTCGAGAGATGACTCAGTCCTCTCAACAAACTGGTGAGAAACCATAGAATCAAAATCTAAATAAGTAGGAGACAACTCCATGTCTCCTTCATGAACGTCTATCTCAAGAAAATTAGCTAAGCGGGTTGCATAAATTCCTCCAAAGAAATCTCCATTATATCTATTATGATGCAACCTACGAGCTACAATGGCTCCCATATGATAAGATTGGTCTCCTAACACAGCACTCCTAAGAATGCTAAGGTCAGGGGTACAAATACACTACAAAAAAATACACTTCCGTGATGATACGTGTTCGTCATAGTAGGTCGCTTTTTTTGTCATGCATGTACATCCATGAAAAATATATGACAGAATCAAGAGAGTCATACCTGTGCTGTCGTAGAAGTGTTCCATGACATTACCAAAATTATCATCATGGAAGTGTCCACTTCCATGAAGATAAATCATGCGTCACAGAAGTGCTTTCTTCAAGGGTAACCGACACGTGGCATCCACCGTAACGGAACGCCATTAAGCTATCGGGTCGGGTTTTGGATCCGATAACCCGTTAACAGCCCCGACCAATGAGAAATTTCCACATGTAAAATTCTTATTGGCCGGACGAAACACGTGTCAGCTCGTCAGTGGGTCAGATAGGCGCCTATGATATGTCGACACGTGGCACGGCCCAACAGAGGCCCATTCTTGTGTAAAGGCCGGCCCGTTTGACTTGGTCAAAAGCTGGCGGGCCGGCCCATGGAAAGCCTGTTAACAGCCTGTTCGAATATAGCCCATTTATAGCCCGCTAACCCAGGGCCCGTTACACCCTATCCGAATTAGGCCCAGTAGCGTCATCTGGGCCATCCAATATGATTCCAGCCCGTTTTCACTTCTGGCTCATGTATGGCCCATGACGTCTTTCGTCCCATATGAGGCCCTATGTAACTCTTGGCCTACTAACGGCCCATGGTGAA
Source organism: Triticum aestivum (assembly GCF_018294505.1). Lineage (NCBI taxonomy): Eukaryota > Viridiplantae > Streptophyta > Magnoliopsida > Poales > Poaceae > Triticum > Triticum aestivum. The sequence goes on from NC_057806.1 coordinate 5,254,579, forward strand.
AATGGCCCGTAATGAAAAGTGTATCACTTTACACCCATTAACGACCCGTGGTGAAACTGGCCCGTGATGAACAGTGTATCACTTTATACCCATTAACGGCCCGTTATTCCGTTGGGCTGTTTCCAGCCCATGTTATCTTTTGGCCTTCTCAAAGCCCATTTATTCTTGGGCTCATTTCCAGCATTCGTTTACTTACAGCCCGTTACTGTCATTTTCTGCTTGTGGGCCAAATTTGGGCCGTGGTTACAGTCGGCCCGTTTGTGGTCCGTTAATATGTTGGGCCATTTTCATAGCATCATCAAATACGGCCTATTAACGATGGCCCGTTATGGTCGGCCCATAAACGGACGATTCCAACTCTAGCCCGTTTACGGCCATAATGCGGCCTATTATTGGCCCATGTTTGGCCATCGATCATACTGCCCGTATAAGGCCCATTGATGATACAGTCCGTAGAAGGCCCATTGTTTCTATGGCCCGTAGAAGGCCCATTGTTTCTACGGCCCGTAGGAGGCCCAGTGTCACTACAGTAAATATTAGCCCATGGTTATTGTGGCCTAGTTTTAAAAAATAGGTTAATGAAGCCACTAGCAAACCGCGGAAAAAGAACTGCAATGACTAGAAGCAAACAAATAAACAAGACAACAAGGAAATAAATAAGCAAGAAACTTACGCTAGGCTATCACGGCTATCACACATATTACATCCACTGGGCATCAAAGTTTGCCACCAGTGCAAATAAACGCGCCGACAAAAGAATATACAAAACTGAGAGCACTTCAGAAGGCACTAGGCCTGGCCACGTCCCCCCCCCCCAAATAGCTGAAGAAGCTAAGTAGACCTCAGTTGTGTCAACGATAGATGCATCAACACTAGATTTAAGGCATGATGGTGCGCACGGTAGTCCTCTGACATCTTCATTGCATCTTTGACTTCAAGTCGGAGCTGAGCTGAAGCAAGCCTTTCCACTTTAAGTTGAGACTGAAGAAGTCGAACTGATTGAGGCAGCGACTGCACAGAGGTTGTCTCACACCTGCTAGTGAGTAGCTTCAACTCACTGTCTTCATCAAGACAGGACCTTGGGGTCATCTCACTGTCCTCAAGATGGTTTGGCTCACTATCTTCCCTAAAGTTCTGCCTGGCATAAGAGATACGAGTCTGAAAGAGAAACAAGGATACACGTAACAGGTTTGACAATTATATAAGCAAATAAATGGATCTGTTCTGCATAAGGAACATGTTTTTACAACTACAATTTGAAACTGGTAGTTGTTGCAAACATCCAATCAGATGTAAACAGCAAAGCAAACAACAGTGGAGGAAATGATGCATATCCTAATCTATACTAGAACAAAGTTTGAAGGCTTGAGAAGGATGGACTTACATTACATGTTAACACGGGCTAGACAAAGCCCTTCTCCATGTTGATGGAAGGATAATTCAATAAATTCCCCAAAGAAAATTCTTTATAGGCGTTGCCATTATTCTACATTTTGCAAAGAGTAAATATAGATCAAATAATATTGGAAGAAACAGAGGATAATGAAGCTCAGGTGTAGACTGATGATACATAATCAAATAGCAATTAATTAAGTACAACGTTACAAGGCAAAAGGGAGAAAGGTACTGACAAGAGCATTGCAGAGCCCATTATTGTTTTGAGATCGTATGATCCTTTGAGCAAGGAGATTCATCTGAAATTAGTTTTCATACAAGAGAGAAGGTAAGTCACAAGCAGAAATTTAGGAGTTCAAAGTTTGAATTGATATCATAGACAGTACCTGACGCTGGGCTCCCAGCAGTTCTAATAGGGGTTTGGCCACTGGAGTAGGGGTAAAGTGTGGTACAGTTGGGTCTATGTTTTCTGTGGCTGCTGATCTATCTAATTTAACAGCTATCACTACCTTTTCCAAATACCTAGTTTGTACTCCTTGAGGATCTGCACTCACCCTCTTCCTTTTGGACATCTATTACAAAAGAACAACATTTGACTGGAAAAACATAGTGTGAAGACACATGGAATAGGTACAGAAAATGGATAGGTATGTCATATACTCATATATGATGCTTAAACTAAGCAGATGGTGTAACAAAGTAGAAGTAATGCAAGAGGTCAGAAGCAAAATATGTGCGACCAATACAACTTTGCAAAGTTAGAGCAAGCACCTTGATGGGTGAATAAGATAGGCCATCCTCCACCATGCCAAGTTTGTTAGGCAGTGGATCGTTCTGCATATTCCTCTCGTGCGCCCATTCTCATATTCATTTTGATAATGTTCAATATCTGACATGCATAAAAACATAAAAACAAGTGAGATTTTCTTTGTAATGCAGAAGTGATTCTAATCCAATATTGCCTCCCTGTAAACCCCTTTGTGCTATCTCTGCAATTCTTTTAAAAGATGCCATGCATGCTGTAATTTGTTGTGTGCATTAATATAATGTGGCCTACTAAAAATATGAGAGCTCCAGAAGTGATGACACTTCGCAGATGATAGCTTCAACATATAGTAAAGAAGAAAAAGTCGACTTGACCTGACAGATTCAAAATATACTAAGGGAGAACAACTCGACCTGACCAGTCAACCGCAAGAGAAGAGTATCATCTTAAAGAAGAGCAGAAGAGCAAGCATATTGAAGATATTACAAGTCTTTTAATACAATGTCGGTTGGCCACCCATGATGAACCAGAGTGCACAGAGAAATACTATTCTTTCCGATCTCTCCATATGTGGATCACATGCATTTCGAAACTAAAGTAGGAACATTTAGCTAACCAATTAAACATCTCTCAGTTTTACTAATATTAGCAATAATATCAGATATGAATTTGTACAACTAAGCTTGTTTAGCTCGATGGGTGGAGCAGTGCTATTACGACACGAACCACGTAGGCTGATTGTGGTCATCATAAAATAGGGAAAACATAAGCATGATGAGTACAGTGTTGACCGTGGCAATGGGATGGCAGATCTGAAGCTGCAAACCGCGCAAAGGGTAGTTAGCAACCGAGGTTTGCTTTGAAATAACTAAGATTTGGTATGGACAAGAAAGTACGGTCAACAAGTGACAAAGAAATGCAATTATGCTGTCTCTCTATATGTCGCGACATGCATTTGGAAACTCAAGTGGGACCTTTAGCTAACCAATTAAATGTGTCGGTTAACTAATATCAGTATCATATCACAATAATATTTGAACAACTAAGCTTTCGAATTCTGAGTGTTGAGTTGTTTAGCTTGAAGGGTGGAGTAATGCTAGTACGACAGAAAGCACCTACGCAGATCATAATAGAGTAGATAAAAGGGGAAAACCCTAAGCATCAAGAGAAAAATCGAGAAAGTGGAACTAGCTGGACCAGTGGGTGGCGCACATGCTTTTTGAAACGAATATATGAACATTAGGTGACCAATTAAATGTTCTCTATTTTAGTGGTATGAGCGTCATATCAGATTCATATTTCAACACGTAAGCTTTGGGTTGAGGTCTTGAGGAGCAGTGCTAGCACGACACGAAGCACCTACGATGATGGTAGTGAATATAAAGGGGGGAAACCATAAGCTTTACGAGTATAGTGCCCGTGCCATGGCGGATCTGAAGGTGCAAACCGGACAAAGCTACTTCGCAACCAATGTCATGGTATTCTCACGGGGGGCTTGCGAGTCGACAGATGCCACAAGGGCTTAGTGTGAGGGTAAGACTGCTGCTGATAGGACCGGGAGCGGGTATGCGAGTAGCACACGCTAGTTTACCCAGGTTCGGGGCTCTCTGGAGAGATAATACCCCTACTCCTGCATGTCCGAGTATATATCTGGGGTGTACATCGGGCAGTACAAAGTGATCCTGGAGCTGTATCTGGGATCAGTGCCATGGGCATCTGACTCTATATATGTGTGTGGCCGGAATGAGCATGTATGCTCTAGTGGCCAAGCATGGCCGTGGTGGAGTGTGTGGCCGTGGGAGTGGATGGATAGCTAGCTAGCTAGCTTGCTAGCCATTTCCTTGTGTGTGTGCGTGAGAGTCCCTCTCCTGGATGAATGGATGTGTGCCCCTTTATATAGGAGAGGGTAGCTTAGGATGTAAGCTTGGTAGTGGACATGGGTAAGGCATGGTGCATGTCATGCTTGTCCCCTGGGTCACTTCATAAATAGTGCCAGGGGACAAGTGACACTGTACATGATGGTGTCGCGGTACGGTTGTCTTGTCCACGGTATTGTCACCACGTCGGGGTCTTGTCGGTGTCGGGTCGGGCTGCAGTCGGCAGCCGACTGGTTGGCGCAGTCGGTGACCGGCAGCCGGCCGGGCAGAGCAGTCGGACGGGGAGCCGGCGGAAGCGGCCGGGCAGTCAGACTGAGGGGCTTTGCTAGCCCCGATGTCTTGAAATATCGTCTCACCGTCTTCGGGGTATCCGTGTCCAATTACTCCGACAGTAGCCCCCAAGCCTCCGGGCAACTTGGCAAAGTTGGGCGGAGGTTTCTTGGCAAGTGTTCATGGAAATGATCATGAAAAAGAAAAAGTTAGTCCACGCAGATATATCAAATGTTTGCTTTTAGCATTGCAAGTTTTATGTGGAGGGTGCCGACTCGGTTTCGTCCGAGCCCCCTTAATCTTTTCCGTGTTCCCTCCGCTTTTTGGCTTGTGCTCTTGCTTGCCGGACAGCCACTCTGCGGTCTGTGGCTGAGAGTGGGCCGCGAAGTGGAGTGTACAGTACTCCGAGTCTGGGAGCAGATTCAACCGAGTAGATACTTGTAAAGGAAACGGTCGGGTCTCCCGAACTTTTTTCTTCCCGGGCGTTTTTCGCGTGGGTGGCCTCCAGCGTTCACTCTTGCTAGTCGGACAGCCGCTCTGCGGTCTGTGACTAAGAGTGGGCCTTTGGTACCGCGCACGGTACTAAGCCGTCTGCGGGAACTAACGTCTCAGGCCAAGGGGCCAGCCCCCGGGCCAACTCTGGCTGGCGCCAGGGCGAACAGTGATGCTACCGTAATAAAATGCGGAGATAGCCCCAGAGCATCGCTCGTGGTTATCCATGCTTGCGTGGTGCAAAAAATATGCGGGTGAGGAGCTCACATTGATTTTCATGTAGTCGCGGTCGTCGAAGACAGCCGGCGTGACTCGGCGTTCGCGGAGCGCGTGGGCGCACCCGCTGGGTGAAGCCTTCGAGCCTCCGGGTGCTCGAAGGGGGGTCCCGACCAGGCGGCGAGGCGTCTTGCAGCGCCCTTTTTCTTCTTTTCTCTTCTGCCGGCTGCTCGGAGCCGGACAAAACTCTTCTCTTGTCTGCAATCTTCCGTGGGGGCGCGCCAGCGCACCCACTGGGTGTAGCCCCCGAGATTCGGGTCGTCTGCTGAGCAGTCGGGCCGGATCTTCCGGCAACTACCTCGTTTTCTTCTTCGCGGGGGCGCGTCAGCGCACCCGCTGGTTGTAGCCCCCGAGATCTGGGCCGACAGCTGAGCAGTCGGGCCGGAACTCCCGGCAACTACTATGTCTTCTTTCTCGCGGGGGCGCGTCAGCGCACCCGCTGGGTGTAGCCCCGAGATTTGGGCTGACTGCTGAGCAGTCGGGCCGGATATCCCGGCAACTACTATGTCTTCTTCTTCGCGGGGCCGCGTCAGCGCACCCGCTGGTTGTAGCCCGCTCCGCCAGTGCAGTTGGTAGCCAGCCAGGCCATGCATGGGCGCATGTACAACCAGTGCAGTCGGCAGCCGGCCAGGCATGCATGTACGCAGTGCACCCATCGGTGCACTTCCTTTCTCTTCTTTTTCTTCTTTGCAGCAGTCTACTCCCACTTCTCATCAGCCGGCCACCTTTTTTTTAAGTTGGTCCTTGACTTTTCTTTTCTTCCGGCCCCTTTTCTTTTTCTCTTCTCCAGCCGGCCACGGGCAGCCGAACAGCGAGAACCGGCCGGGCCGGACAACGGGCGAGCAGGGAGCCGGCAGCCGGCCAGGTGGCGGGCGAAGCCGGCGGGCCGGGAGGCGGGGAAGCCGTCGGCCCGGCAGGACGACCCGGATGCGGAGCAGGCGGCCGGCGGGGCGACTCGGCGGTGGAGCAGACGGCCATGGACGGGGCCGGCTCGCCAGGCGCGGAACGGGAGGCCGGGCGCAGCCGGCCACTGCGAGCCGGCACGGGCCGCGTGGGGAAGGGCGTGGGAGCCGGCGATGGGGTGCGGCCAAGCGGCGCGTGGGAGGCGGCGATGCGGGCCGGAGCCGCAATGAGGCCGGGTTGCGGGCGTCGGAGGCCGGCAGGCCGGATGGCGGAAGTCGGCGCGGGCGAAACCGGCCGGTCGGGTTGCGGAAGCCGGCGCGCAGGACGGGCGCGAGGGTGCAGGCGGAGCCCGACAGCGGGGAAGCAGCTAGCGCCGGGAGCCGGTGCAGCGGCTGGAGGGCCGGACCCGGCGCGGGCGACTCGGGAGTGGCCGGACTCGGCGCTGGGAGGGAGCCGGGCACCGCGGTGCGGACGTGCAGGGGGGCCGGAGCAGAGCGACGCGGGAGAGGGCGCTGTGGAGGCGGCGCAGGGCCGGACCCGGCCTATGCGGATGAAGCCGGCGCGATGTGGTGTAGGCGGAGCTGGCAGGCATGACCCGGCCACGGGCGGAGGCAGAGACGGACGAGGTCGCGACGACGGCGCAGGGAGTTGCGCGGAGGCGGCGGCTTGACGCGGGGGTGCTGACGCGCGGAGTCCGGGCCGCGGGACGACACGCAGCAGAGGACCGGGCCTGTGGTCAGCCGGGACGGAGGACCCGGCCCGGGGAACCCGGCGCGTGCTGGAGCCGGTGCGGAGGACCCGGCCAGCAGCGAGCCGGACAGGCTTGCGGCGACGGCGAGCCGGCGGGCGCGCGGGGGGCGCAGACAATAGGGTGTTGCGGGCGCTCGGGGCCATGGCCAAAGATTTGAGCTGCAGCAGGCTTGGCCGAAGCAGCGGCTCGCAGCAGGCAGCTGCGGGGAACCATGGAGGGTCGGGCGCCGGCGCGCCTTGCCGCAGTTGGAGCGGATGCGGGGAAAGCCATTGCGGCCAGGCGCAGGAACGGCCGGAGACGGATTAAGCATAGTACAAAGAATGCCATTGTCTAAGCAAGGTCCAAGTGGTGTCTGACTATTATACGACCATTGTACATGCAATATCTGGGTAGTGTATGGGGATTATCTGACCATTATCTGGCTAGTGTATTGGCACGATACGGGAAGTGTATGAGCGGAGGAACGACATGTAGTGCAGAGGGGAGCAGACGCGCGGCCGTGGATGGAAATGGCCGACTGAAACGAGGCAGCGCGGCGCGCGCGTGGGCGAACGGCCGGCGTCGCAGCGGTGGTAACAAAGAGGCCGAGGCCAACGACGCTCCGTGCGGCCGCTCCGGGGGTGGGTTGATGTCGAGCCCTCGAGCGCGGCCGGAAAGACGTCGGCGATGCCGCGGTGATGATGACGAAAAATGGTCCCGCCCGGACTGCGAAACCAGCAGCAGCGTGGTAGCATAGTAGTAGTACCGCCCCACGGTGGGCGCCAACTGTCGTGGTATTCTGATGGGGGGCTTGCGAGTCGACAGATGCCACAAGGGCTTAGTGTGAGGGTAAGACTGCTGCTGATAGGACCGAGAGCGGGTATGCGAGTAGCACGCACTAGTTTACCCAAGATCGGTGCTCTCCGGAGAGATAATACCCCTACTCCTGCATGTCTGAGTATATATCTGAGGTGTACATCGGGCAGTCCAAAGTGCTCCTGGAGCTGTATCTGGGATCAGTGCCATGGGAATCTGACTCTATATATGTGTGTGGCCGGAATGAGCATGTATGCTCTAGTGGCCAAGCATGGCCGTGGTGGAGTGTGTGGCCGTGGGAGTGGATGGATAGATAGCTAGCTAGCTTGCTAGCCATTTCCTTGTGTGTGTGCGTGAGAGTCCCTCTCCTGGATGGATGGATGTGTGCCCCTTTATATAGGAGAGGGTAGCTTAGGATGTAAGCTTGGTAGTGGACATGGGTAAGGCATGGTGCATGTCATGCTTGTCCCCTGGGTCACTTCATAAATAGTGCCAAGGGACAAGTGACACTATACATGATGGCGTCGCGGTACGGTTGTCTTGTCCGCGGTATGGCCGCCACGTTGGGGTCTTGTCGGTGTCGGGTCGGCCTGCAGTCGGTAACCGGCTGGTTGGCGCAGTCGGCAACCGGCAGCCGGCCGGGCAGAGCAGTCGGACGGGGAGCCGGCGGAAGCGGCCGGGCAGTCGGACTGAGGGGCTTTGCTAGCCCCGATGTCTTGAAATATCGTCTCACCGTCTTCGGGGTATCCGTGTCCAATTACTCCGACAACCAATGTTTGCTTTCAACTAGCCACTACGATTTGGTACGGACAAGAAAAGTACAGTAAACAAATTACGATCTATTTTCTAGGTGAGATCAATAACTTAAGCACATATGGAAGAGTACCAGCTCTCTTGCGACGCCGTGTAGGCCTATGCAGATACGTTGAGGGCGCTGCGGGTGTGATGGTTGTCGGCGGCGGGGAAGAAGACTTTAGACGGCAGACGGCCGGGTCGGGGGATATATCCTGTTGCCGTGGACGAGGCGGTCGTAGGAGCGGCAACGGGAAGGTGGACGACGGCGCCGATGAAGCGAGAGGAGGTGATGAAAGGATCCTGGTCCAGCGTCGTGGATGAGAGACGTCCATCTCTTGTAGTGGACGACGGGGTAGGGGTAGTGGCTCCGGCAAGGTGGTGGATGGGGTGGCGGACGGAGGAGGCTGGTCGTAGTGTAGAGGTTGTCGTGCCGCCGACGGTGCATGAATGGGGAAATGGAGGGGAGGGGGGATCTCAAACTTTGGGACGCGCTTCTCTGAAATGGGGAAAGTTACGAACTTATCCCCCGTTTAAAATTTCGGACATCGCGTCGGTTGGGGATAGGACGGTAATCCGCATCTCCCAAATATTTGCCGGTAACTATTTCGGGCGAGGAGAGGGTGTTTTGCCGCCCACGGTTGGCGCCCACGGTGTATGAACGGAGCTGACAGGTAGGGCGGTTGTGTCACGTCTGATGGAAATTACACATCTGCCCCTATTTAAAATATCAGCCTACATCTATTTCGGACGAGGAGAGTCTGTTTTGCCGCCCACCGTGTATGAATCTGGAAATGGAGGAAGATATACATGTCTTTCGGACGAGTTTGAATCAAATGTGTTTTGCCGCCCACGTTTGGCGCCCACCATGTCTGAATGGGCTAGAGGCCGTTGTGTCACGTCTGATTGAAGTTACTAGTCTACCCCTATCGACAGTAGTGTAAATCCTATCGATAAGGATGTCAAGTGTCAGGGGTAGACAGTAATTTCCATCTCACAAACACTTGCTTCGGCAGCCCACAAATTATAGTGGGTGTTTAGCCGCTTCGTTCAAAACTTGGGAGAATTAGCATTCACATTTGCCCTGGGACCTGGCAAACTAAATTCAAATCCAATTTGTATTCGATTACGAATATCCACAGATAATTATACATTTTGTTATTTATTTCTTCAAAACCACAACAAAGATTTATTCCACCTTTATATATGATTATGATTTAGAAATGTCGTGATCTTCGAATTCAATAGGTTGGATACACTCCGAGTCAAACAGTTATTTCATCCAATACAATATGCTCACACAAAAAACAGTTCACCTTATGTCAATCATACAAGTACTGAGGATTACCTCGCCTAAAAAATTCGGATCATTACAACACATGGACAACATAGGGGGTCTTGCAACATAATCCATTCAGAGACACGACACAACATGCAAGTACAATAATCTAATGAAAATTTCAACTGGTATCTAAAGAAGAACCGTGATTATCTTGGGCTTCAGATAGCAGAAACAGCAGGACCTCCTCCGTCTTCAAATGCAACATTCTTACTTCCTCCAATTCTTGGGTTGCTTGCATAATGTGTGCCGCTAATTCCGTAATTTCCAGCCTCAAGATAAAGATTACCTCATTCATGGCAGCCACTGAAGGAAATATGCCCTAGAGGCAATAATAAAGTTATTATTTATTTTCTCATTTCATGATAAATGTTTATTATTCATGTTAGAATTGTATTATCCGGAAACATAATACTTGTGTGAATACATAGACAAACCAAACGTCACTAGTATGCCTCTACTTGACTAGCTCGTTAATCGAAGATGGTTATGTTTCCTAATCATAGACATGTGTTGTCATTTGATTAATGGGATCACATCATTAGGAGAATGATGTGATTGACATGACCCATTCCATTAGCTTAGCACCCGATCGTTTAGTATGTTGCTATTGCTTTCTTCATGACTTATACATGTTCCTATGACTATGAGATTATGCAACTCCCGTTTACCGGAGGAACACTTTGTGTGCTATCAAACGTCACAACGTAACTGGGTGATTATAAAGGAGCTCTACAGGTGTCTCCAAAGGTAAATGTTGGGTTGGCGTATTTCGAGATTAGGATTTGTCACTCCGATTGTCGGAGAGGTATCTCTGGGTGCAAGCATTACAACTAATGAGTTAGTTGCGAGATGATGTATTACGAAACGAGTAAAGAGACTTGCCGGTAACGAGATTGAACTAGGTATTGAGATACCGACGATCGAATCTCGGGCAAGTAACATACCGATGACAAAGGGAACAACGTATGTTGTTATGCGGTCTGACCGATAAAGATCTTCGTAGAATATGTAGGAGCCAATATGAGCATCCAGGTTCCGCTATTGGTTATTGACCGGAGACGTGTCTCGGTCATGTCTACATTGTTCTCGAACCCGTAGGGTCCGCACGCTTAAGGTTTCGATGACAGTTATATTATGAGTTTATGCATTTTGATGTACCGAAGTTTGTTCGGAGTCCCGGATGTGATCACGGACATGACGAGGAGTCTCGAAATGGTCGAGACATAAAGATTGATATATTGGAAGCCTATATTTGGATATCGGAAGTGTTCCAGGTGAAATCGGGATTTTACCGGAGTACTGGGAGGTTACCGGAACCCCCCGGGAGGTATATGGGCCTTAGTGGGCTTTAGTGGAAGAGAGGTGAGGTGGCCAGGGCTGGGCCGCGCGCCCCTCCCCCCTAGTCCGAATAGGACAAGGAGAGGGGGGCGGCGCCCCCCTTCCTTCTCACTCTCCTCTTTGCCCCTCCCGAATCCTATTCCAACTAGGAAAGGGGGGGGGGAATCCTACTCCCGGTGGGAGTAGGACTCCTCCTAGCGCGCCCTCCTCCTGGCCGGCCGCACCTCCCCTTGCTCCTTTATATACGGGGGCAGGGGGCACCCCTAGACAGACAAGTTGATCCACATGATCATATTCTTAGCCGTGTGCGGTGCCCCCTTCCACCATAATCCTCGATAATATTGTAGCGGTGCTTAGGCGAAGCCCTGCGACAGTAGAACATCAAGATCGTCACCATGCCGTCGTGTTGATGAAACTCTTCCCGGACACTTTGCTAGATCGGAGTCCGGGGATCGTCATCGAGCTGAACGTGTGCTAGAACTCGGAGGTGCCGTAGTTTCGGTGCTTGATCGGTCGGGCCGTGAAGACGTACGACTACATCAACCGCGTTGTGCTAACGCTTCCGCTATCGGTCTACAAGGGTACGTAGATCACATTCTCCCCTCTCGTTGCTATGCATCACCATGATCTTGCGTGTGCGTAGGCAATTTTTTGAAATTACTACGTTGCCCAATAGTGGCATCCGAGCCTAGGTTTTATGTGTTGATGTTATATGCACGAGTAGAACACAAGTGAGTTGTGGGCGATATAAGTCATACTGCTTACCAGCATGTCATACTTTGGTTCAGCGGTATTGTTGGACGTAGCGGCCCGGACCGACATTACGCGTACGCTTACGCGAGACCGGTTCTCCCGACGTGCTTTGCACAAAGGTGGCTAGCGGGTGACAATTTCTCCAACTTTAGTTGAACCGAGTGTGGCTACGCCCGGTCCTTGCGAAGGTTAAAATAGCACCAACTTGACAAACTATCGTTGTGGTTTTGATGCGTAGGTAAGATTGGTTCTTGCTTAAGCCCGTAGCATCCACTTAAAACTTGCAACAACAAAGTAGAGGACGTCTAACTTGTTTTTGCAGGGCATGTTGTGATGTGATATGGTCAAGACATGATACTAAATTTTATTGTATGAGATGATCATGTTTTGTAACCGAGTTATCGGCAACTGGCAGGAGCCATATGGTTGTCGCTTTATTGTATGCAATGCGATCGCGCTGTAATGCTTTACTTTATCACTAAGCGGTAGCGATAGTCGTGGAGGCATAAGATTGGCGAGACGACAACGATGCTACGATGGAGATCAAGGTGTCGCGCCGGTGACAATGGTGATCACGACGGTGCTTCGAAGATGGAGATCACAAGCACAAGATGATGATGGCCATATCATATCACTTATATTGATTGCATGTGATGTTTATCTTTTATGCATCTTATCTTGCTTTGATTGACGGTAGCATTTTAAGATGATCTCTCACTAATTATCAAGAAGTGTTCTCCCTGAGTATGCACCGTTGCGAAAGTTCTTCGTGCTGAGACACCACATGATGATCGGGTGTGATAGGCTCTACGTTCAAATACAACGGGTACAAAACAGTTGCACACGCGGACTACTCAGGTTATACTTGACGAGCCAAGCATATACAGATATGGCCTCGGAACACGGAGACCGAAACTACTCCATCTCTCGGACATGGTTTAGTTGATATGGATCACGTGATCACTTAGAAGATTAGAGGGATGTCTATCTAAGTGGGAGTTCTTAAGTAATATGATTAATTGAACTTAAATTTATTATGAACTGAGTCCTGGTAGTATTTTGCAAATTATGTTGTAGATCAATAGCTCGCGTTGTTGCTTTCATATGTTTATTTTGATATGTTCCTAGAGAAAATTGTGTTGAAAGATGTTAGTAGCAATGATGCGGATTGGATCCGTGATCTGAGGTTTATCCTCATTGCTGCACAAAATAGTTATGTCCTTGATGCACCGCTAGGTGACAGACCTATTGCAGGAGCAGATGCAGACGTTATGAACGTTTGGCTAGCTCAATATGATGACTACTTGATAGTTTAATGCACCATGCTTAACGACTTAGAATCGGGACTTCAAAGACATTTTGAACGTCATGGACCATATGAGATGTTCCAGGAGTTGAAGTTAATATTTCAAGCAAATACCCGAGTTGAGAGATATGAAGTCTCCAACAAGTTCTATAGCTAAAAGATGGAGGAGAATCGCTCAACTAGTGAGCATGTGCTCAGATTGTCTGGGTACTACAATCGCTTGAATCAAGTGGGAGTTAATCTTCCAGATAAAATAGTGATTGACAGAATTCTCTAGTCACCATCACCAAGTTAGTAGAACTTCGTGTTGAACTATAATATGCAAGGGATAACGGAAATGATTCCCAAGCTCTTCGTGATGCTAAAATCGACGAAGGTAGAAATCAAGAAAAACATCAAGTGTTGATGGTAGAAAAGACCACTAGTTTCAAGAAAAGGGCAAAAGGAAGAAGGGGAACTTCAAGAAGAACGGCAAGCAAGTTGCTGCTCAAGTGAAGAAGCCCAAGTCTGGTCCTAAGCCTGAGACTAAGTGCTTCTACTGCAAAGGGACTGGTCACTGGAAGCGGAACTACCCCAAGTGATTGGCGGATAAGAAGGCTGGCAAAGTGAACATAAGTATATTTGATATACATGTTATTGATGTGTGCTTTACTAGTGTTTATAGCAACCCCTCAGTATTTGATACTTGTTCAGTTGCTAACTCGAAACGGGAGTTGCAGAATAAATAGAGACTAGTTAAGGGTGAAGTGACGATGTGTGTTGGAAGTGGTTCCAAGATTGATATGATCATCATCGCACACTCCCTATACTTTCTGGATTAGTGTTGAACCTAAATAAGTGTTATTTGGTGTTTGCGTTGAGCATGAATATGATTTGATCATTTTTATTGTAATACGGTTATTCATTTAAGTAAGAGAATAAATTGTTGTTCTGTTTACATGAATAAAACCTTATATGGTTACACACCCAATGAAAATAGTTCGTTGGATCTCGATCGTAGTGATACACATAATCATAATATTGAAACCAAAAGATGCAAAGTTAATAATGATAGTGCAACTTATTTATGGCACTGCCGCTTAGGTCATATTGGTGTAAAGCGCATGAAGAAACTCCATGCTGATGGGTTTTTGGAATCACTTGATTATGAATCACTTGATGCTTGCGAACCATGCCTCATGGGCAAGATGACTAAAATGCCGTTCTCTGGAACAATGGAGCGAGCAACTGACTTATTGGAAATAATATATACTGATGTATGCGATCCGATGAGTGTTGAGGCTCGCGGCGGGTATCGTTATTTTCTGACCTTCACAGATGATTTGAGCAGATATGAGTATATCTACTTGATGAAACATAAGTCTGAAACATTTGAAAAAGTTCAAAGAATTTCAGAGTGAAGTGGAAAATCATCGTGACAAGAAAATAAAGTTTCTATGATCTAATCGCAGAGACGAATATTTGAGTTACGAGTTTGGTCTTCAATTAAAACAATGTGGAATAGTTTCACAAACTCATGCCACCTGGAACACCACAACATAATGGTGTGTCCGAACGTCATAACCGTACTTTATTGGATATAGTGCAATCTATGATGTTTCTTACCGATTTACCACTATTGTTTTGGGGTTATGCATTAGAGACAACTGCATTCACGTTAAATAGGGCACCATCTAAATCCGTTGAGACGACACTATATGAACTGTGGTTTAACAAGAAACAAAAGTTGTCGTTTCTTAAAGTTTGGGGTTGTGATGCTTATGTGAAAAAGTTTCATCCTGATAAGCTCAAACCCAAATCGGAGAAATGTGTCTTCATAGGATACCCAAAGGAGACAGTTGGGTACACCTTCTATCACAGATCCGAAGGCAAGATATTCGTTGCTTAGAATGGATCCTTTCTAGAGAAGGAGTTTCTCTCGAAAGAAGTGAGTGGGAGGAAAGTAGAACTTGATGAGGTAACTGTACCTGCTCCCTTATTGGAAAGTAGTTCATCACAGAAAACGGTTTCTGTGACACCTACACCAATTAGTGAGGAAGTTAATGATGATGATCATGAAACTTCAGATCAAGTTATTACTGAACCTCGTAGATCAACCAGAGTAAGATCCGCACCAGAGTGGTACGGTAATCCTGTTCTGGAAATCATGCTACTAGATCATGAAGAACCTACGAACTATGAAGAAGCGATGGTGAGCCCAGATTCCGCAAAATGGCTTGAAGCCATGACATCTGAGATGGGATCCATGTATGAAAACAAAGTATGGACTTTGGTTGACTTGCCCGATGATCGGCAAGCAATTGAAAATAAATGGATCTTCAAGAGGAAGATGGACACTGATAGTAGTGTTACTATCTACAAAGCTAGAATTGTCGCAAAAAGGTTTTCAACAAGTTCAAGATGTTGACTATGATGAAAGTTTCTCGCTCGTATCTATGCTTAAGTCTGTCCGAATCATGTTAGCAATTGCCGCATTTTATGAAATCTGGCAAATGGATAAACAAAGTTGCATTCCTTAATGGATTTCTTAAAGAAGAGTTGTATATGATGCAACCAGAAGGTTTTGTCAATCCTAAAAGTGTTAACAAAATATGCAAGCTCCAGCGATCCATCTGTGGACGGGTGCAAGCATCTTGGAGTTGGAATATGCGCTTTGATGAGATGATCAAAGTATATAGTTTTATATAGACTTGTGGTGAAGCCTGTATTTACAAAAAAGTGAGTGGGAGCACTACAGCATTTCTGACAAGTATATGTGAATGACATATTATTGATCGGAAATAACATAGAATTATTCTGCAAAGCATAAAGGAGTGTTTGAAAGAAGTTTTTCAAAGAAAGACCTCGGCGAAGCTGCTTACATATTAAGCATCAAGATCTATAGAGATAGATCAAGACGCTTGATAAGTTTTTTCAATGAGTACATACCTTGACAAGATTTTGAAGTAGATCAAAATGGAACAGTCAAAGAAAGAGTTCTTGCTTGTGTTACAAGGTGTGAAATTGAGTAAGACTCAAAGCCCGACCACGGCAGAAGATAGAAAGAGAATGAAAGTCATTCCCGATGCCTCAGCCATAGGTTCTATAAAGTATGCCATGCTATGTACCAGATCTATTGTATACCCTACACTGATTTTGGCAAGGGAGTACGATAGTGATCTAGGAGTAGATCATTGGACATCGGTCAAAATTATCCTTAGTGGAATAAGGATATATTTCTCGATTATGGAGGTGACAAAAGGTTCGTCGTAAAAGGATTATGTCGATACAAGTTTTTGGCACTGATCCGGATGACTCTAAGTCTTCATCTAGATATATATTGAAAGTGGGAGCAATTAGCTAAAGTAGCTCCGAGCAGAGCATTGTAGACATAGAAATTGGCAAAATACATACGGATCTGAATTTTGGCAGACTCGTTGACTAAGCTTCTCTCACAAGCAAAACATGATCACACCTTAGTACTCTTTGGGTGTTAATCACATATAGATGTGAACTAGATTACTGACTCTAGTAAACCCTTTGAGTGTTGGTCACATGACGATGTGAACTATGGGTTTTAATCACATGGTGATGTGAACTATTGATGTTAAATCACATGGCGATGTGATCTAGATTATTGACTCTAGTGCAAGTGGGAGACTGAAGGAAATATGCCCTAGATGCAATAATAAAGTTATTATTTATTTCCACATTTCATGATAAATGTTTATTATTCATGCTAGAATTGTATTATCCGGAAACATAATACTTGTGTGAATACATAGACAAACCAAACATCACTAGTATGCCTCTACTTGACTAGCTCGCTAATCGAAGATGGTTATGTTTCCTAACCATAGACATGTGTTGTCATTTGATTAATTGGATCACATCATTAGGAGAATGATGTGATTGACATGACCCATTCCATTAGCTTAGCACCCGATCGTTTAGTATGTTGCTATTGCTTTCTTCATGACTTATACATGTTCCTATGACTATGAGATTATGCAACTCCCGTTTACCGGAGGAACACTTTGTGTGCTATCAAACATCACAACGTAACTGGGTGATTATAAAGGAGCTCTACAGGTGTCTCCAAAGGTAAATGTTGGGTTGGCGTATTTCGAGATTACGATTTGTCACTCCGAGTGTCGGAGAGGTATATCTGGGCCCTCTCGGTGATGCACATCACATAAGCCTTGCAAGCATTACAACTAATGAGTTAGTTGCAAGATGATGTATTATGAAACGAGTAAAGAGACTTGCCGGTAACGAGATTGAACTAGGTATTGAGATACCGACGATCGAATCTCGGGCAAGTAACATATCGATGACAAAGGGAACAACGTATGTTGTTATGCGGTCTGACCGATAAAGATCTTCGTAGAATATGTAGGAGCCAATATGAGCATCCAGGTTCCGCTATTGGTTATTGACCGGAGACGTGTCTCGGTCATGTCTACATTGTTCTCGAACCCGTAGGTTCCACACGCTTAATGTTTCGATGACAGTTATATTATGAGTTTATGCATTTTGATGTACCGAAGTTTGTTCGGAGTCCCGGATGTGATCACGGACATGACAAGGAGTTTCGAAATGGTCGAGACATAAAGATTGATATATTGGAAGCCTATATTTGGATATCGGAAGTGTTCCGGGTGAAATCGGGTTACCGAAACCCCCCGGGAGGTATATGGGCCTTAGTGGGCTTTAGTGGAAGAGAGGAGAGGTGGCCAGGGCTGGGCCACGCGCCCCTCCCCCTAGTCCGAATAGGACAAGGAGAGGGGGGCGGCGCCCCCCTTCCTTCTCTCTCTCTCCTCTTTCCCCCTCCCGAATCCTATGCCAACTAGGAAAAGGGGGAATCCTACTCCCGGTGGGAGTAGGACTCCTCCTGGCGCGCCCTCCTCCTGGCCGGCCGCACCTCCCCATGCTCCTTTATATACGGGGGCAGGGGGCACCCCTAAACACACAAGTTGATCCACGTGATCATATTCTTAGCCGTGTGCGGTGCCCCCTTCCACCATAATCCTCAATAATATTGTAGCGGTGCTTAGGCGAAGCCCTGGGACGGTAGAACATCAAGATCGTCACCACGGCGTCGTGCTGACGAAACTCTTCCTTGACACTTTGCTGGATCGGAGTCCAGGGATCGTCATCGAGCTGAACGTGTGCTAGAACTCGGAGGTGCCGTAGTTTCGGTGCTTGATCGGTCGGGCCGTGAAGACGTACGACTACATCAACCGCGTTGTGCTAACGCTTCCGGTATCGGTCTACAAGGGTACGTAGATCACACTCTCCCCTCTCATTGCTATGCATCACCATGATCTTGCGTGTGCGTAGGAAATTTTTTGAAATTACTACGTTGCCCAACAGCCACACCATCTCTTTCTGCCTCTACTAGAGCCTCAAGCACTATAATATATGTGCTCAGACTGCTCTCCAGCAGTGTTGCCTCTGAACTGCTACCATCTGGTAACATGGATGGTGCACTGCTTCCACAAATAGATTCTGGGGTTGTACATTGTGTCCTAGTGTGAACGGCATCCTGAAAGGTTTCCGCTGGACATCAGTAAGAGATAGTTATCGTATGATCCAGGCAGTAAGCTTACATGGTAAACGACGAACGAATTATTGCCGAGCATGGCAAACTATATTTAAATGGTTCGATGCAGCATCAGCCGGAAAAAATTAAAATGGTAAGATGAAACTAGGGATGTAAGTGGCAAATAAACGAAATCCGCCAGTCCCATCTAGTTAGTTTTTGCTACCTCCCTAGTTCATTTTCCTCAAAAAAACAAAAACTCTTTTGAACTATCATACCACTAGTGGACTTTAATCGGGATTAAACCGGACCCAGTTGATATCCCCAGTTGAATGGGAGTGTACAATTGCTATATTTAAGTTGCCAAGGCATCTAAGCAGTTGAAATAATCTGAGAAAGCACTTAACAGTGTGGCCTCATATAAACTACGAAGACAGTCCTGTGATGAAGTTGAGAGGAAAAGTTAAGGACTCAAATGAAATAGGCATGCATTTCTTTACGATAGTACAGCAGGCACTGCTGACATATTGGCCAACTCAGGTATAGCGTAACAACAAATAAGCATCCGAATCAAGCAATACAGCAAAGCAGAACTGAACTATTTGTAATTCAGTAGGATTACACGTTGAGGGGACAAGCCAAGAAAGCAGCCCACTCGCATTACATTTCACATGTACTAAAACACACTGGCTTACCATATGTTGCTATGAAGCCTAGCTGCGGTTGCAATGTTCTTTGAAGATATCGTCAGCATCCCGTGGTTGCAAATCTAGTTGTTGTAGTTTATTCTGCACTATCTATTTAGGTAAAACTAATTTTGAACGCATGCACTGGTCCGAATTGATCATCAATGGTTCATCTAAACTAATGAAAGAAGGGTGTGTGCATACACGACAATACTCCCTCCGATTCTTTTTACTTCGCGTATAACTTTTTCTCAGTTTTCTTGTATTAGTCTGCGCGTTGCCGATTCCTAGCGCTGGTTTCCTTTTGTGCCCCGCCCCATCTGCCTCTGCCCTAATTAATTGGCAAATTAGTCTAGAAAAATTAAACCAGTGCCCTCCTTGGTATGCGGGTCAAGAGTTATGCGCAGAGTAAATAGAATCGGAGGGAGTATATCTGTTTCCCTCTATTTTTATGCTTGTTCGTGGTGCCAGCCCCAATAGAACAAATATTTTGCTTGATGGGGTTGGCAGCTCCATAATTAATAGAAGCATCAAATTAGTCATGCAACTTGGGAAGATCAAGAACACAAAAACAAGTAATGAACAGAGGCTCGGAGCAGTGATGTAATAGCTAGCATCAGAAAATGTAGGGTAAAACGAACAAAAAGCAGCGGAACCACATGCTAGTTTGCTGATGTGTAATTAAGCATAGAGAACATTAAGCAGTCTGATGGAACCAACAGGTGGCATCAGAACAAAACTAAAGCATATTAACTATATGTGCACTAGTATGTAATTTAGCACATGTAACATGTTCACTGCCAGAAGTATGGCCCTACAGGTGCAAGCAAAATAACACGTCTCATGAAAAACTGAATGATGCCCTGAAGAAATTCAAAGGTGCGCTGCTTATGCTAGGAAAGTGAACGTAGGCACCGGCCGTTGGATAATAGTACCTGATTCTCGGCGGCGTATGGGTACCATTGTCACACTTGATAGCTAAGGATCGTTGATGGTGCTCGTGTTGCGGTTGAGTTTGGGCTGGCTGTCGCCGTCGCTGAAGCGGCTCCGGTGCTACGGTTGCGGCGCCTGTCGACATACAAGAAAGCTCATCTGTGGTAAGTGAACAGTTGCACGATAAAGAGAAAAACCGAAGGAGTACAAATCGAAATAACCTGATGAGGCTGCGGCGTCGGTAAAGCAGGGACGATGGAGTTGAATATGGCATCCGTGGAGCTAGTCCGGTGCAGTGGACGAAGGCTTCGGCGGGCGCGTTGTACAGTGCTTTCGGTGAGGCGGATCTGTTGCGACGGACGAGGGCTTGTATGAAGGGCCAGCGAAGGGGCAGAGGAGGGAGTCAGTGAAGGGCATACGCTGTGGTGGACGAGGGCACCGGTTAAGCAGATCTGGTGCGGTGGACCATGATGGCGGTCAAGGAGATTTGGAGCGGTGGACAAGCCAGTCGCTGAAGCGGCTCCGGTGAAGTGGTGAGTTGGCAGTTGGGGGTTCCAAGGTGCGGAAGGTAGATCCTGCGGGGTGTGAGGTCCACCGCCGCGGCGGAGGACTAGATTCGGCGGCTTGCCGTGGTTGGGGGGGGGGTCGGGGAGGGGAAGGGGAGGGGCTCTAGGGAAGAATGTTGGGGGCAAAGAGGGGAAAACAACGGAGTTACCAAAGCAGCCCTTTTCCGTTCATGTGGCAGGGGTAAAACAAGAATATCGCAGGGCTAAACTTTCAGGCGCGTGATATTTCGATGTGAGCGGGAAGTTTGAAAGCTTTTGGCGCCTAAAATTATAAGTATTCTGCTCTCGTACGATCGACTATGATATCATGGACGACAATTTGTTTGTTTTGCACGCAAAAAATGTGCAAGTTTTGAAAATCAATGTCTCCAACTCGAAACTTAGATTGTCCATTCGATTCAAATATGGATCATTGAGCTACTACAAGTAAATACCATCATACGGTCCAATTCAAATGAAATTCCAAATGTGTTTATCCTAAATATGATGACAAAAGCAAAAATGTGTATGTGTATGAATAAAGTGGATGATTATAAAGTTTGAACATGCCCGTATGTGTATATCTCTAGGTTTGATATATGAATTTGAAATCACGAAATCCTGGCTTAAAAAATGTACCTCCGTTTAAATGAATTACAAAAGCTAATGATGGAGTCGAATTCCAAAATTCCAATCTTAGGTTTGTAATTCTGGTACATCAAGGTATATCACGCATGTTCAAAAGTATCGTTATCTCATAGTACAAAGTGTGAAACAAATTGATCAACCATGAGTGCACAATATCTCAATTACGCTAAAGTCCCTCAAATATAGACACCTCACTCTTTATCTGAAGTCAACCCCCCCCCCACTGTTGGAAATATGCCCTAGAGGCAATAATAAAAGCATTATTATTATATTTCCTTGTTCATGATAATTGTCTTTATTCATGCTATAATTGTGTTATCCGGAAATCGTAATACATGTGTGAATAATAGACACCAACATGTCCCTAGTAAGCCTCTAGTTGACTAGCTCGTTGATCAAAAGATAGTCATGGTTTCCTGACTATGGACATTGGATGTCATTGATAACGAGATCACATCATTAGGAGAATGATGTGATGGACAAGACCCAATCCTAAACATAGCATAAGATCGTATAGTTCGTTTGCTAGAGTTTTTCCAATGTCAAGTATCCTTTCGTTAGACCATGAGATCGTGTAACTCCCGGATACTGTAGGAGTGCTTTGGGTGTACCAAACGTCACAACGTAACTGGGTGACCATAAAGGTATACTACGGGTATCTCCGAAAGTGTCTGTTGGGTTGACACGGATCAAGACTGGGATTTGTCACTCCGTATGACGGAGAGGTATCACTGGGCCCACTCGGTAATGCATCATCATTATGAGCTCAAAGTGACCAAGTGTCTGGTCATGGGATCATGCATTATGGTACGAGTAAAGTGACTTGCCGGTAACGAGATTGAACGAGGTATTGGGATACCGACGATCGAATCTCGGGCAAGTAACATACCGATTGACAAAGGGAATTGTATACGAGGTTGCTTGAATCCTCGACATCGTGGTTCATCCGATGAGATCATCGAGGAGCATGTGGGAGCCAACATGGGTATCTAGATCCCGCTGTTGGTTATTGACCGGAGAGCAATCTCGGTCATGTCTACATGTCTCCCGAACCCGTAGGGTCTACACACTTAAGGTTCGGTGATGCTAGGGTTGTAGGGATATGTATATGCAGTAACCCGAAAGTTGTTCGGAGTCCCGGATGAGATCCTGGACGTCACGAGGAGTTCCGGAATGGTCCGGAGGTAAAGATTTATATATGGGAAGTCTTGTTTTGGTCGCCGGAAAAGTTTCGCGCATTACCGGTATTGTACCGGGAGTGCCGAAAGGGGTCCAGGGGTCCACCAAGGGGGTCCACCTGCCCCGGGGGGCTACATGGGCTGTAGGGGTGTGCGCCTTGGCCTATATGGGCCAAGGACACCAGCCCCAAGAGGCCCATGCGCCAAGAGATAAGGGAAAGGAAGAGTCCTAAAGGGGGAAGGCACCTCCTAGGTGCCTTGGGGAGGATGGACTCCTCCCTAGCCGCACCCTTCCTTGGAGGAAGGGCCAAGGCTGCGCCCCCCTCTCCCTTGGTCCTATATATAGTGGGGGGAAGGGAGGGCAGCCGCAGCTAAGCCCTGGAGCCTCCCTCTCCCTCTCCAACACCCCCTCCTCCTCCATAGAGCTTGGCGAAGCCCTGTCGGAGTACTGCAGCTCCACCACCACCACGCCGTCGTGCTGCTGCTGGAGCCATCTTCCTCAACCTCTCCTTCCCCCTTGCTGGATCAAGAAGGAGGAGACGTTGCGCTGACCGTACGTGTGTTGAACGCGGAGGTGCCGTCCGTTCGGCGCTAGGATCTCCGGTGATTTGGATCACATCAAGCACGACTTCCTCATCCCCGTTCTTTGAACGCTTCCGCGCGTGATCTACAAAGGTATGTAGATGCAATCCGATCACTCGTTGCTAGATGAACTCATAGATGGATCTTGGTGAAACCGTAGGAAAATTTTTGTTTTCTGCGACGTTCCCCAACAGTGGCATCATGAGCTAGGTCTATGCATAGTTCTTCTTGCACGAGTAGAACACAATTTGTTGTGGGCGTAGATGTTGTCAACTTTCTTGCCGCTACTAGTCTTATCTTGCTTCAACGGTATTGTGGGATCAAGCGGCCCGGACCAACCTTACACGTACGCTTACGTGAGACCGGTTCCACCGACTAACATGCACTAGTTGCATAAGGTGGCTGGCGGGTGTCTGTCTCTCCCACTTTAGTTGGAGCGGATTCGATGAAAAGGGTCCTTATGAAGGGTAAATAGAAGTTGACAAATCACGTTGTGGCTTTTACGTAGGTAAGAAAACGTTCTTGCTAGATCCCTATTGCAGCCACGTAAAACTTGCAACAACAATTAGAGGACGTCTAACTTGTTTTTGCAGCAAGTGTTTTGTGATGTGATATGGCCAAAGTTGTGATGAATGATGAATGATATATATGTGATGTATGAGATGTTCATGCTATTGTAATAGGAATCACGACTTGCATGTCGATGAGTATGACAACTGGCAGGAGCCATAGGAGTTGTCTTTATTTTTTGTATGACCTGCGTGTCATTGAGAAACGCCATGTAAATTACTTTACTTTATTGCTAAACACGTTAGCCATAGTAGTAGAAGTAATAGTTGGTGAGCAACTTCATGGAGACACGATGATGGAGGTCATGATGATGGAGATCATGGTGTCATGCCGGTGACAATATGATCATGGAGCCCCAAGATGGAGATCAAAGGAGCTATGTGATATTGGCCATATCATGTCACTTTTATTATTTGATTGCATGTGATGTTTATCATGTTTTTGCATCTTGTTTACTTAGAACGACGGTAGTAAATAAGATGATCCCTCATAATAATTTCAAGAAAGTGTTCCCCCTAACTATGCACCGTTGCGACAGTTCGTTGTTTCGAAGCACCACGTGATGATCGGGTGTGATAGATTCTAACATTCACATACAACGGGTGTAAGACAGATTTACACATGCAAACACTTAGGTTGACTTGACGAGCCTAGCATGTACAGACATGGCCTCGGAACACAGAAGACCGAAAGGTCGAGCATGAGTCGTATAGAAGATACGATCAACATGAAGATGTTCACCGATGTTGACTAGTCCGTCTCACGTGATGATCGGACACGACCTAGTTAACTCGGATCATGTTATACTTAGATGACAGGAGGGATGTCTATCTAAGTGGGAGTTCATTGAATAATTTGATTAGATGAACTTAATTATCATGAACTTAGTCTAAAATATTTACAATATGTCTTGTAGATCAAATGGCCAACGTACTCCTCAACTTCAACGCGTTCCTAGAGAAAACCAAGCTGAAAGACGATGGCAGCAACTACACGGACTGGGTCTGGAACCTGAGGATCATCCTCATAGCTGCCAAGAAAGATTATGTCCTACAAGCACTGCTAGGTGACACACCTGTTCTCCCTGCAGAACAAGACGTTATGAACGCTTGGCAGGCACGTACCGATGACTACTCCCTCGTTCAGTGCGGCATGCTTTACAGCTTAGAGCCGGGGCTCCAAAAATGTTTTGAGAGACATGGAGCATATGAGATGTTCGAAGAGCTGAAAATGGTTTTCCAAGCTCATGCCCGGGTCGAGAGATATCAAGTCTCCGACAAGTTCTTCAGCTGTAAGATGGAGGAAAACAGTTCTGTCAGTGAGCACATACTCACTATGTCTGGGTTGCATAACCGCTTGACTCAGCTGGGAGTTAATCTCCTGGATGACGCGGTCATTGAAAGAATCCTTCAGTCGCTTCCACCGAGCTACAAGAGCTTTGTGATGAACTTCAATATGCAGGGGATGGAAAAGACCATTCCTGAAGTATTTGCTATGCTGAAATCAGCAGAGGTAGAAGTCAAGAAGGAACATCAAGTGTTGATGTTCAATAAAACCACTAAGTTCAAGAAGGGCAAGGGTAAAAAGAACTTCAAGAAGGACGGCAAGGGAGTTGCCGCGCCCGGCAAGCAAGCTGCCGGGAAGAAGCCAAAGAATGGACCCAAGCCCGAGACTGAGTGCTTTTATTGCAAGGAAAGTGGTCACTGGAAGCGGACTGCCCCAAATACTTAGCGGACAAGAAGGCCGGCAAAACGAAAGGTATATGTGATATACATGTAATTGATGTGTACCTTACCAGTACTCGTAGTAGCTCCTGGGTATTTGATACCGGTGCAGTTTCTCACATTTGTAACTCAAAGCAGGAGCTTCGGAATAAGCGGAGACTGGCGAAGGATGAGGTGACGATGCGCGTCGGGAATGGTTCCAAGGTCGATGTGATCGCCGTTGGCACGCTACCTCTACATTTACCTACGGGATTAGTTTTGAACCTCAATAATTGTTATTTAGTGCCAAGTTTGAGCATGAACATTGTATCTGGATCTCGTTTAATACGAGATGGCTACTCATTTAAATCCGAGAATAATGGTTGTTCTATTTATATGAGAGATATGTTTTATGGTCATGCTCCGATGGTGAATGGTTTATTCTTAATGAATCTCGAGCGTAATGCTACGCATGTTCATAGTGTGAATACCAAAAGATGTAAGGTTGATAATGATAGTCCCACATACTTGTGGCACTGCCTCCTTGGTCACATAGGTGTCAAACGCATGAAGAAGCTGCATGCAGATGGACTTTTAGAGTCTCTTGATTATGAATCATTTGACACGTGCGAACCATGCCTCATGGGTAAAATGACCAAGACTCCGTTCTCAGGAACAATGGAGCGAGCAACCAACTTATTGGAAATCATACATACTGATGTGTGCGGTCCAATGAGCATTGAGGCTCGCGGTGGCTATCGTTATGTTCTCACCCTCACTGATGACTTCAGTAGATATGGGTATGTCTACTTAATGAAACACAAGTCTGAAACCTCTGAAAAGTTCAAGGAATTTCAGAGTGAGGTTGAGAATCAATGTGACAGAAAAATCAAGTTTTTGCGATCAGATCGTGGAGGAGAATACTTGAGTCACGAATTTGGCACACACTTAAGAAAATGTGGAATAGTTTCACAACTCACGCCGCCTAGAACACCTCAGCATAATGGTGTGTCCGAACATCGTAATCGCACTCTATTAGATATGGTGCGATCTATGATGTCTCTTACCGATTTACCATTATCTTTTTGGGGCCATGCTTTAGAGACTGCTGCATTCACTTTAAATAGGGCTCCGTCGAAATCCGTTGAGACGACACTGTATGAATTATGGTTTGGGAAGAAACCTAAGCTTTCATTTCTAAAAGTTTGGGGATGCAATGCTTATGTCAAGAAACTTCAACCTGAAAAGCTCGAACCCAAGTCGGAAAAATGCGTCTTCATAGGATACCCTAAAGAAACTATTGGGTATACCTTCTACCTCAGATCCGAAGGCAAGATCTTTGTTGCCAAGAATGGATCCTTTCTAGAGAAAGAGTTTCTCTCGAAAGAAGTAAGTGGGAGGAAAGTAGAACTTGATGAAGTATTACCTCTTGAACCGGAAAAAGGCGCAACTCAAGAAAATGTTCCTGAGGTGCCTGCACCGACTAGAGAGGAAGTTAATGATGATCAAGATACTTCTGATCAAGCTCCTACTGAAATTTGTAGGTCCACAAGGACACGTTCCACACCAGAGTGGTACGGCAACCCTGTCTTGGAAATCATGTTGTTAGACAACGGTGAACCTTCAAACTATGAAGAAGCGATGACGGGCCCGAATTCCGAAAAATGGCTAGAAGCCATGAAATCCGAGATAGGATCCATGTATGAAAACGAAGTATGGACTTTGACTGACTTGCCCGATGAGCGGTGAGCCATAGAAAATAAATGGATCATTAAGAAGAAGACATACGCGGATGGTAATGTGACCATCTATAAAGATCGGCTTGTTGCTAAGGGTTATCGACAAGTTCAAGGGGTTGACTACGATGAGACTTTCTCACCGGTAGCGAACTAAAGTCCGTCCGAATCATGTTAGCAATTGCCGCATTCTACGATTATGAGATATGGCAAATGGACGTCAAAACGGCATTCCTTAATGGTTTCCTTAAGGAAGAATCGTATATGATGCAACCGGAAGGTTTTGTCGATCCTAAGAATGCTAACAAGGTGTGCAAGCTCCAACGCTCGATTTATGGGCTGGTGCAAGCATCTCGGAGTTGGAACATTCGCTTTGATGAGATGATCAAAGCGTTTGGGTTTACACAGACTTATGGAGAAGCCTGCGTTTACAAGAAAGTGAGTGGGAGCTCTGTAGCATTTCTCATATTATATGTAGATGACATACTTTTGATGGGAAATGATATAGAACTCTTGGACAGCATTAAGGCCTACTTGAATAAGAGTTTTTCAATGAAGGACCTTGGAGAAGCTGCTTATATATTAGGCATCAAGATCTATAGAGATAGATCGAGACGCCTCATAGGTCTTTCACAAAGTACATACCTTGATAAGATATTGAAGAAGTTCAATATGGATCAGTCTAAGAAGGGGTTCTTACCTGTGTTACAAGGTGTGAAATTGAGCTCAGCTCAATGTTCGACCATGGCAGAAGATACAGATGAGATGAGTGTCATCCCCTATGCCTCAGCCATAGGTTCTATTATGTATGCCATGCTGTGTACCAGACCTGATGTAAACCTTGCCGTAAGTTTGGTAGGAAGATACCAAAGTAACCCTGACAAGGAACACTGGACAGCGGTCAAGAATATCCTGAAGTACCTGAAAAGGACTAAGGAAATGTTTCTTGTTTATGGAGGTGACGAAGAGCACGTCGTGAAGGGTTACGTCGACGCTAGCTTCGACACAGATCTGGATGACTCTAAGTCACAAACCGGATACGTGTATATTTTGAATGGTGGGGCAGTAAGCTGGTGCAGTTGCAAGCAGAGCGTCGTGGCGGGATCTACATGTGAAGCGGAGTACATGGCAGCCTCGGAGGTAGCACATGAAGCAATTTGGGTGAAGGAGTTCATCACCGACCTAGGAGTCATACCCAATGCGTCGGGGCCGATCAAGCTCTTCTGTGACAACACTGGAGCTATTGCACTTGCCAAGGAGCCTAGGTTTCACAAGAAGACAAGGCACATCAAGCGTCGCTTCAACTCCATTCGTGAAAATGTTCGAGATGGAGACATAGATATTTGAAAAGTACATACGGACCTGAATGTAGCAGATCCATTGACTAAACCTCTCCCTAGAGCAAAACATGATCAACACCAGAATTCCATGGGTATTCGATTCATCACAATGTAACTAGATTATTGACTCTAGTGCAAGTGGGAGACTATTGAAAATATGCCCTAGAGGCAATAATAAAAGCATTATTATTATATTTCCTTGTTCATGATAATTGTCTTTATTCATGCTATAATTGTGTCATCCGGAAATCGTAATACATGTGTGAATAATAGACACCAACCTGTCCCTAGTAAGCTTCTAGTTGACTAGCTCGTTTATCAACAGATAGTCATGGTTTCCTGACTATGGACATTGGATGTCATTTATAACGAGATCACATCATTAGGAGAATGATGTGATGGACAAGACCCAATCCTAAACAAAGCATAAGATCGTATAGTTCGTTTGCTAGAGTTTTTCCAATGTCAAGTATCCTTTCCTTAGACCATGAGATCGTGTAACTCCCGGATACTGTAGGAGTGCTTTGGGTGTACCAAACGTCACAACGTAACTGGGTGACCATAAAGGTACACTACGGGTATCTCCAAAAGTGTCTGTTGGGTTGACACGGATCAAGACTGGGATTTGTCACTCCGTATGACGGAGAGGTATCACTAGGCCCACTCGGTAATGCATCATCATTATGAGCTCAAAGTGACCAAGTGTCTGGTCACGGGATCATGCATAACGGTACGAGTAAAGTGACTTGCCGGTAACGAGATTGAACGAGGTATTGGGATACCGACGATCGAATCTCGGGCAAGTAACATACCGATTGACAAAGGGAATTGTATACGGGGTTGCTTGAATCCTCGACATCGTGGTTCATCCAATGAGATCATCGAGGAGCATGTGGGAGCCAACATGGGTATCTAGATCCCGCTATTGGTTATTGACCGGAGAGCGATCTCGGTCATGTCTACATGTCTCCCGAACCCGTAGGGTCTACACACTTAAGGTTCGGTGACGCTAGGGTTGTAGGGATATGTATATGCAGTAACCCGTAAGTTGTTCGGAGTCCCGGATGAGATCCCGGACGTCACGAGGAGTTCTGGAATGGTCCGGAGGTAAAGATTTATATATGGGAAGTCTTGTTTTGGTCGCCGGAAAAGTTTCGCGCATTATCGGTATTGTACCGGGAGTGCCGAAAGGGGTCCGGGGGTCCACCTGCCCCGGGGGGCCACATGGGCTGTAGGGGTGTGCGCCTTGGCCTATATGGGCCAAGGGCACCAGCCCCAAGAGGCCCATGCGCCAAGAGATAAGGGAAAGGAAGAGTCCTAAAGGGGGAAGGCACCTCCTAGGTGCCTTGGGGAGGATGGACTCCTCCCTGGCCGCACCCTTCCTTGGAGGAAGGGCCAAGGCTGCGCCCCCCCCCCTCTCCCTTGGCCCTATATATAGTGGAGGGAAGGGAGGGCAGCCGCAGCTAAGCCCTGGCGCCTCCCTCTCCCTCTCCAACACCCCCTCCTCCTCCATAGAGCTTGGCGAAGCCCTGC
Organism: Triticum aestivum; assembly: GCF_018294505.1. Classification (NCBI taxonomy): domain Eukaryota; kingdom Viridiplantae; phylum Streptophyta; class Magnoliopsida; order Poales; family Poaceae; genus Triticum; species Triticum aestivum. The sequence goes on from NC_057806.1 coordinate 5,284,613, forward strand.
CGGAGTACTGCAGCTCCACCACCACCACACCGTCGTGCTGCTGCCGGAGCCATCTTCCTCAACCTCTCCTTCCCCCTTGCTGGATCAAGAAGGAGGAGACGTTACGCTGACCGTACGTGTGTTGAACGCGGAGGTGCCGTCCGTTCGGCGCTAGGATCTCCGGTGATTTGGATCACGTCAAGCACGACTTCCTCATCCCCGTTCTTTGAACGCTTCCGCGCGTGATCTACAAAGTTATGTAGATGCAATCCGATCACTCGTTGCTAGATGAACTCATAGATGGATCTTGGTGAAACCGTAGGAAAATTTTTGTTTTCTGCAATGTTCCCCAACACCCACCACACACACACGCACACACACACACACAGAGAAGTCGTTCTCTCCCCCAAACACCAACACACGAGTACATTAACACCCCTCTCTCTTGTAAAGTCCGGACCCCAACATAAGCCTCTATCACTTTGTCTCTCGGGCATGGACACATCTCTTCCCTCACTCTCTAGGTCTCCCGCTATCTCTCTTACCCAAGCACACGCACTATGTAGAGTGTATATTTCCCATACACACAAAACGTCACCCCCAAACGTCTATCTCCCTAATTATGTGGTTCTCGCGCACTCACCTCACACACCACCCCCACTGCAAACAAGCACACTTTGTCTCCTTGTGCACCACTCTCCTCTTTCTATATCTCCCACATGCGGACCCGCCCCAGCTCTTTCCCTGTATACATATATGTCGTGACTCTTTGCATAGCTCCCTAATGTATAATCGTTCTCGATTTCGCACATTGTTCTCTACTCCATCTATTCTAGATCTCTCATGAAGTCCCTATCACACACACGATGACTTGCTTCCCTTTCGTGTCCGTTCATAGGACAATTTCGGACAACATCAACATTATCTCCCTATCTATACGCCATTTATGGACACAAACGACCCCTCTCGCCCCCTCTCTTCCTCTCTCTCTCTCTCTCTCTGTCGCTAGCTCTCTCTTTCTCTCGCTCTCACACCCCTCTCCCACACACACACTCGATGTCTCTTCCAAATAGTCTGCTCCCCCCGCCCGCACCCGTGCTATCTCGCTACTACACATGTCACACCATTCCCCCTTCCCTTATACTAGGTTTACATCATCAGTGGTCTCTCTACTCCACATACACTATCTGCCTCTCACACACAAACGCATGCATAAACACACACAGACACGCACAAACACCCATTTACGTGGATCCTCATCTCTCCTCATGTCCGCATGTGTATCTCACACACTCACTCTCTAATTATGTATATGTGTCTCCACGTTACACAACACAAAGCCCCATGTACATGTCTCTCTCTATCCTCCACACACATAGACACAAAGAATATGTTATCATTGCCTCGGTCTCTAACATATCACTCTCTCTCTCTCTCTCTCTCTCTCTCTCTCTTGCAAACACGCTCAACAAGGGTTTCCCCGTGAATAAGTTACCGTCTATTCATGAACAGTCGTGGCAGTATGACGAACACGAGACGTGAAAAAGAATAAATCTACACGTGCTTAGACCACCTAGTATGACTACTAGGACTAGAGCAAGCCAAAAAGTGCGTCGCCGTCACCCCCTCCTTGTCGGCGACGGGAAAATCTTCGTTTTACACAGTCGAGTAGTCATTGTGCTAAGGCCCCACATGCCGAGGCGTTGAATAGAATGTAGATGCTAGTTTATGGAAGTAAGTATCGATAATATGTTTTTATCTCCATACTTATATTTCTTCTCTTCTAGAAAACCGAGTTGGTGAAGATGGTACGTGTGCCATCTTGCAATATAGACCGTCCAATCTATATCTGACGGATGGAAATTAAACTAAAAGATACCTGCACCCCTCTCCACATTTGCAGACAAGGCCTTCCCTCGTTCATCCTTATCTCCAACAAACCTCATTGTTGAGCAATTAATAAAGGAAGCCTCTGGAACAAACTAGCCTAGTGGCCGCTGCCGGCGTCGTCAATCCCCCTGCCTCCGCTCAGTCCGACCACCAACCACCACCACACCCCACTCCTCTTCACCTTATCTCATATTTCTCGAGATATCAGTTTTTACACATGGGATTACTCCTGCAAGGGTTAATCACAACAAGTGTTTTATAAAAAAATGTATCTTGATGTTCCGTGCAATGCACGGATCTTGCTAGTACTCCTACACAAGACTAAGTTGGTGATGCTGGTGTGTCTGCCATCCGTCGTTTCTGACCATTAGATCTACATCTAACGATTGTGAGGTAAGATGTTGCCTTTTCTCACCAACATCCCACTTGTCTACCAATTTGCGGAAAAACCCATAATTAGCATCTTAAAACCAACCACATCCCTCCCTGACCTCACCAAAACAGCCCAAGGAATATATTCTAATTGAAACATAATATATCACTAGTGACATATGTATATCAAAATTAGAGTGTTTTGTACCAAGTTTGTGAATAAGTATTATTCTAATTATGATTCGTTGCAACGGACATGAACATTGCTAGTATTTCCAACCATGCATTTCTTTTCCTAATATTCCATAGTTTCGAGTTTTCCATCAAGATATTAGTCACTCATGGTTGATATTTACTTTCAATCCTGTACACATATGCACTATGTAACTAGCCTTGCTTATTGGCTTCCAAAGCTTAACTTTCACTCCTACTTACAATATGTAGAGTATTTAACAAAAAACTACCACTTTCAACCAGCCCTAGGAGGAATCTATAGTACAAAAAATAGCAAAAACATACCCAAAATTTCTTAATCCACGCCAAAAACTACCTAGTACTCCTACCGATTAGGTTCATTTAAACCCATTTATGACAGGGTTGGCCCACATGTCCCTACTGACGAGGCCGCTTAAACCAACACATTTTGTTTGACCGTTGACACGAGGGACCCACATCTGACCTTCTATCCTATTATTCCCCCTCAAATCATTATTTTTCCTGAAACTTCAAACAGTACTGATGCGTGTTCGTTGGTGGCGCCGGTGATGAGCGAGTTGGCCGCCGCTCCGCTGGACGGGCCGGACGCCGCGCTGGCCTCCGCACGGGTTGGCAGGCTGGCCCGAGCGTGACTCACGAGCGAGCAAGCCGCCACGCTGGCCTTCGCTCAAGCCAGATCGCTGGCCTTAGCGCGGCACGCGCGAGCAAGTCACCGCGCTGCCGTGCCAATCTAGCTAGCAAACCTTCCAGACAAGCAACTGGACGGAGCTATCTTGGCTAGCTAGCGGCCGCGAGCGCCGGACGAAGCTGGCATCCGGGCTGCCGCAACATGGGCTCCGCACCGCCGGCGGTTTTGACCTCTCCTTCTGCCGGAGGCGGTAGCTGCATCCCATGGCCAAGGATGACTAGGTGGACGGGCCGGAGGTAGGAGGTCACTCGAGGAATTTTGTTGGTAAGAGCATGTACAATGGTTGATAAGGTAGTCTTATCTTAAGTCTGCCACGTATGCAAGTGGTAGTAGTTTCTTGGCATTTTAGTGGTTTCTTGCATTATTAGAGCTAGTACAATAGAGCTGAGTCAGCGGGCTATAAGAAATAAACTACTACTACATGTTGGCTATAAGATGGGTTGTAGATGACATGACACTGGCTTATAGCCAGCAGCTGGCTATACTATTAACCATGCTCTTAGGGGTTTCTTGTATGGAACAATGTACGTACTACTAGCGACAAAAGGCGATTCTAGGTTGCGTTGTACTCCAACGAGTACTACTAGTGGTCGCGGGAGTGTATACCTCATTTTGTGGGTTCGATCCCGGTCGAACGCCGACGGCCTTTTTTTTAAAATAGTATACTACTACACTTCGCTGCGAGCCAATATGTTACACGGGTAGTTTGAGTTTTGAAGTCAAACGGATGTGCGGCCCCACAATCTGGGTGCACTGGACAGCCTAGCCACGTGAACGGGTTTTCCTTCCAGCATCCCGTGGCTCGCGTGCTCGCCCTAGCTGCACCTCGCTTGCAGCTTCCAGCTAGTAGCATATTTAAACTAGCGCCTCCCAATTAAGCCCGAGGAGCAGGAAAAGCCTGACGGGGCATTGGGAACTGTGCAATATGGCTCTGTACGTAAAGTGCTCTACTACTACTATGTAGCTTGTGGCGTTGCATGCATGGACTTCACTCCATTATCGGCTCTACTATAAAAGAAATTCCTCTTGATGTGTTTTTTTTGAAACGGAGGCAAAAGCTTTGCTTCATCTCATTCATAAAGAAGGAACTACTAACAAAGTTCGACGAGATCCATTACACCTCTACAAATGGAAGCGAAAAGCCTAGTCTCGTTGTATCAAATAACTCAAATGTTCTGCCCCCGTAGTAACCATCGTTGATAAACAGGCTGCTAGTGTGTGCGTGAGAGGAGCGGCTGAGTAGGCCAGCTACCACTACTAGGAAAAGGCCTACTAATTGTGCACCAGTTTTGCCTACTAATGGCGCATCACTGGTGCGCCATTAGTATCACGCCACTAGTATTTATTACTAATGGCGCACCACACAGTGCGCCATTAGTATATAACACCATGTGCCATTAGTATGCCTCCCAGGGGCCATATTTAACCATGTGCTTTGGCACACTAATGGCGCACTACGGATGGATGTGCCATTAGTATATTGGCATACTAATGGCGCACTGTTTGGTGATGCGCCATTAGTATACTTTGGCATACTAATGGTGCACTCTGTAGTGATGCGCCATTAGTATGAATATTAGGTTTTATTTTTTTTACTTTTCTGATTTTTACAGAGGTTACAAAATATATTATTTGACAGAATATAGACAGTAGCACACAGCAACATCAGATTCATCGAATACAATAGAAGATTAGTCTCCGAATACAATTCATCATATTAGTCTCCGAATTCAAAAGACTGAACAAAGATAAAACATTACAAGTCTCGAGACCGCGAGTATCGAGTTTGTCTTCACATTACAAGTCGATATCGATCATCTAAACTACCATCACATAGAAGAGAGCTGTGGTCATCACGATGACCATCATCGCGATGAAACTGGTCTTCATCCGGTTCCTCCAATGCTCCCTCCTCTCTCCCGCTAGATAGCAGGCGTATCTAGACTCCGCCTCCGCCCTAGTGGTGTACCCTTTGTAACTGTTGCCGCTGAAACGATGAACCTGTCTCTGACACTCCTCCTAGTCGTCATAAACACCGGGAACCTTACCCTTGTACACGACATACGACGGCATCTCTATGCACAAGCCAAACAACAGACAATACATACATAAGCAATATATAAGTATGCAACAAAAGGATCGGAAGAGAAAAGCAAGACATTAATAGCACGATTCATGGTCCTACTAATAAATAGCATCGATTACATCTAAGTTGAACGACTATCCAAACCAAAGAGACATACAATTCATTAAAGTTTAATTACAACATGAGCCAATCAATGTTTCAGAACTACACATCACTACTTTCGACTCGACTCATGGACAGGAGCATGGATGAAGCCGCCGTCTGTCGTGATGGTCATGAAATCGCGGGCGTTGTCAGCCTGCATTTGTAGCATTCCATCTATCTCAATGTTGGACGGTTGATATCTGAGGAAGAACTGCCCCGAGGTATGAAGGACATCTTGATGGATGATGTCCGCAAACTCCGACTGGATGCGAAAGAATTCTTGTCTGATGTCCGCGTCCTGGATTGCCGACAAGCTCGCGGCCCAATCTTTGAGATTATTTGGTAGCAGAAGGTGATGATGGTCCCTTACGATCGCCCGCATGTGATGGAGGGCGTAGTAGGCATCCTTCTGACCGCCAGGCGGCTGCTTGACGCAGCAGAACGTCGTATTGTGGGCGAACACGTGCTTGCCGTACTTACGAACTGCCCTAGTGAAGGTGCCTCCAGATTTGGCATAGCCGGGGAGAACATCATCAAGAACTTTCTTGATATTTGTGTAGTCTATCTTGGAGTTACGGTTCGGGTCGAAATACGTGGCCATGGAATATTTCAGGCTTAAGAGGATGAGTGTGCAATGTGTGTCACTGCACAGAACACGGAATGTTAGAAAAAAAAGAACGATCGAAATCTAAGAAATCATATGTTACGGGGCGGTTAAGGGATGACTTACTCGGGAAAGTAAGCCACAAGGAAGTTATCCTTATCTAGGTTTGCCAGAATGACATCTTCGAGGTGTGAACTCGTGACTTTGCGGTCCCCAGCGCTGCTCAAGAGCTTGGCACGCATGTAGAAGGGGTCGACGATCACGATGTCCGGGGTCTTGTCTCTAATGATCCGCATCTCCATACTCAGCGAAAACAGCCGAACGAAGGTGTAGTGCAGCGGATGAAGGTTAAACATAGCAAAGATGTCATCAAACCGCAGGACGATCGTACCCTCGATGTCGCCATCCACAAAGCCCTTGCCCTCTGGCACCTTGGCCACGAAAACCGGGTATGCCACATCATTCTCTCTGAGACGCCGCTTCTCCAAAGAAAGAACACTATCGTGCAGACTCCGCATAGCACCTGTTGCAGCATTGAGCATATTTGTCGGTAGCATCGCCCTACCCGCCACATGCACCCTCCTCGAGATATCCTTAGGTGAAGGTGGGCCGTCCTGAGCACGGATCATACTCGGTGTCGGCTGGCTCGCACCGGTGGCCTTTTTAGTCGGCCGTTTCTGGCCCTTCTTCTTGATCTGCTATAATGGGACCGAGTTCTTCTCACAGACCACCTTCTTGAGCGTGTTGGGGCTGATAATATTTGGCACCTCCGCTATCTGAGGCTCGGTGAAGGCGGCAGCTGGAGGCGTCTCCTGAGAACTAAACGCCAGACGACGCCTGTTGCAATTGGGTTTCTCCGCCGTACCAGCTAGACCGCGGTCGTCTTGTTTGGGATCTTGAGAAGGAGGCCCGCAGAACTCGTCACCGTACCCATGTTCGGCAAAGTACTTATTTACGTTGGTAAATGTACCATCGTCGTTGCCGTCGTCGTCCGGATCCTGTGCCATAGGGATGTCCGGCATGTCCGGTAGCGTTGCGGCGTTCTTGCCATGGCTTGGCGCCGACACGACTGGCGGTCTTGTCTGTGGGGTGGTGTCCCCCGCCCCCAAACGAATCCGGCTCTTCGGCCAAAGCAGGGGCCAACTTACACAGGAGCTGAGGGTCATCTCATCTTCTTCGTCGGCCCAGCGGGTCGAATCGGAGGTAACAGCTCATCGCAGCCTGGCAGCACCCGAACCACTTCAACCCTATACATTGTGGGTGGCATCAGATTACCATGGAACACTGGGTTGCCCGGTTGAATGATTCTGCCCTTGGCGACATCGACCAACTCGCCGCCCACGAAGTGCAGGAGAGTGCAAGGAACGTTGGCGGCGCCCTGTGAAAACATGTAGTGCGTCAGGGATGCCCAGTCAAATGCAAGGAGATGAAGTCCTCGGCCGAGAGGCTTAGTTACTCTGATGCTGTCGAGCTCGGCTAATGTCGAGGCACCGCCAACGGCGGGCGTGCAATTGGTGGAGGGGCCGCTTGCTGGCGAGGTGCCGGCCGGCATACACCCGGGTGCATTAAGCTCCAATGCCGGCGTCGGAGACACCAATACCACCGCCGCCGGAGACACCAATGGCGCCGCCGCCGTAGACACCAATACCGCCGCTGCCGGAGACACCAATGGCGCCGCCTGCGCGTTGTGTGAGTTGCTGGCCGTGAAGCTGGGAATCAGGGGCGGCCCCTATTGGCCACCCGCAATCCACGTCGTTATCCCACGGATCAAGGTAGGCATAATGCTGGTAAGCGTCGATCCCAGTTGTTGTTGCACTTGCTCTTGGACCATCTCTGGAATCCGCACTACTTGCGCCTTGAGTGCTTCAACCTCATGTGACTGGCTTTCTGAGCTGGTCTTTTTCTCCTTTCGCGTGAGGTATGGCCACACGAAAGGCTTGTCCTCTGGACAGTATGATGACCATTTTGTGGACAAGCCTTTGCTGGCCACACGACCAGCTGACGTCGGCTTATTGAGCTTATCCCTGTTTTTCATTACGTTCAATGCCCTATTCAAAGGGGTGTCGAAAGGGGAGCTCTGAGACAACCCCGCGCTACTGCTTTCTTTGTCCTGCGGAAGGAACATGAACCATTTAGAAATATTGGGGATTAATTAGAATGCAACCATATGGAGCTAATTACGCGGGGGTGTATTCCTTACCAGAACAAGCTCAAGCTCCTTGGTCTTCGGATCCGTGGTAAGCTCCTTTGTTACCGGGTCCTCCTTGTACCGAGCCCTGAGAAAGTTCCTGGTGTGCTTGTCACTGTATTTCTCGAAGCGGGGCGGTAGGCCTTGCTCGGCGCGCTCCGCGCCCTCCTTGTCCCATACAGGCTCCGCCACTCTGTAACCGCCGGGACCGAGTTGGTGGACCCCTATGTTCAACTGCCGCATTTCTTTCCCCCACTTACTTGATTCGGAGGTTGCGGGGCTCTCGCACTTGATCTTCAACTCCTTGTAGTCATCTTCGCTCATCAAAGGATATTTCGCCTTGATCTTCTCATAACTATTGCCTTTGTCAATCATTGCCTTCACCGTGCTTTTCCAAGTAGACAGGGTCGTGCTCATCGTCGTGAGGGCGGCACCGTTCACTTTATTACCCGAGAGGCGTGTGTTTGCAAACTCAGCGGGGAACTTGTATCGTTCGTGCAGCTTCGTGAAGAGGAGGCTACGAAATTCCCTCGGTCCTTATGCCTTAGGTTCTCGGTGTTGATTGAGGCGGTGCTCCGGAGAATGCACCCGAGCTGAATCGAGTACCCCTTGACTACGTGTTTGGGCGCCGTCGGATGCCCGTCGGAGTTCACTTCAGTAAATTCCTCCCTGACGGTGCCGAGCACGTTCCGGCGCCGGTCCTTCCGTTGCCTCTTCGGTTGGCTGCCATCTGTGCGTGCGCCGCCATCATCAATGGTGGCATCCGCGGCGCCATCATCAGTGGTGTCATCCCCGACGCCACTAGGGGTTGTGTAGTCAGGATCAGTGTCTTCCGCGGCGTCCTCATAGCGGTGAGGTTCTTCCTCCAACTCCTAGGACAGCTCCCAGAATTGCTTGCCGCCCGAACCGCCGGCCTCATCGTTGTGGGCCATGTTTCGCTCTAAATAGGAAAAAAGTTATGGTCAAAAAGTTGGTTATTGTCAAGGAACAAGATCATGGTCTCATCATTTAGGGTTTGTCGACCCCGAGGAATCCTAAAAGCTAAGCTTTTATCATTTAGGGTTTGTCGATGCCGAGGCACCCTAAAAGCCTAACCGTACATCATTTAGGTTCTCATCGACACCGAGGCACTCTAAAAGCCAAGGTTTCATCATTTAGGGTTTGCCGACGCCGAGGCACCCTAAATGCTAAGTTTTCATCATTTAGGGTTTATCGATGCCGAGGCACCCTAGGTTGGGCCTAATCACTTGGCACTAATCAGTTGGCTCTATTGCCACCTATGTTGGGTTTATCATCTAGGGTTTATCGATGCTGAGGAGAATTTCTAAGTTGGGCCTAATCACTTGGTTCTATTGCCACCTATGGTTTAATGCAGCAAGAATAAAGGGGCAGTTGATCCTACTTAATTAAGTACTAAGATACCCCGACCCATGCATTAGTAGCAAGTACCTCATATGTCCGATTTTTAGCAAAGTCATGCTAAAATTCACGGAAAATTTCAGCATGACCTTTGCTGAAAATAGGACATATGGAGTACCCGAATTTGCCGGAACGGAAGTTAATCGACATTCCGGCAAACTCAAGGGCCTCTCGGGGTACCTGCAAAATCATCACGACAAGAAGGGCCTCTCAAGGGCCTCAAGCAGCAGCGGCGTCTCCCAGGACCCCATTTTTTGCTAAATTTCTTTGAGCAACAATCAAAGCAGAAAATTCAGCATATTTCTATACAATTTTTTTGGTATATATATCAGGTTTTGGCTGCATTTGCAAATGCATTTCATGTACTGCAACCCTCGAGAATTCCTAGCATGAGGTTTGTCCATCACTTTTGGCTCACTTATTAATCTACTCATCCTATGTCAATATCCACATGCTATGTCATCTGATGTTCCTGAATCATTGTAGTTTAGGCACCATACAAGATTGTTAGTTCAATGTGCTTTATATCCTAGTTATACTACTGTAGGAAAGGAGGATCATCATACACATATATATGTATAGCAATTGACAGGAGCTTCATCATTTTTAGTAACAACAATACATATATAGCAATTGGAAGCAAACAGATTTACACATAAGATAGAAATATAGTGCTGAAAGTTTAATACTTACAAAAGACTTGCTGAAATAGTGAAAAATATGGAGTCACCAAGCTGGATAAGAAACTCCCAAAGTCCACTAGCAAATCCAAGATCTAATCCTGTTACACACATCATAACAATTTAAGATAATTAGGATAAGGATAGTAGGAAATGAAAAAGAAAGAGCTCAAAAAACAATCACAACAGAAAAATAATAAAAACCTAGTCCTAGAAGAAAATAAATCCTAAAAGAAAAGAAATCCTAAAATCTGGAGCAAGTCCTAGCAGTAGTAGTCCAACTAGATGGCCACCACTACTACTCCTATCTCTGTTTAGCATCATCAATACATGCTTTGTACACACACGCACACAAACTCCATATGGCTTTGTACACACACGCACACAAAGCACACGGCCATGGCCATGGCCATGACCGCCAGTAGCTGTAGCGCTAGCAACATTGGCAAGCAGCGGCCACGGTGCAGCTAGCAATAGGCGGCGGCAACAGAGCAGCAACGGTGACGGGCGCAGGTGACTGCAGGAGGACGCAGGCAAAGCAGCCAGAGGGCGCGGGGGCGGAGCGAGCTCGGGTCAGGCGGGCAGCAGCGTCTACGGCGATGGATCCACGTGAAGGAAGAAGGGGATCGACAGATGGGCTCACAGGGGGGGCGTAGGCGAACTCGGCGAGGTCGGGGGTGGTCGAGGCGGCGCGGATCGAGGCGAAATTGACGACGGCAGAAGGAAGTAGACGATCTCGATCCCGTCGTTCGGCGGTGCCCTGGCTCGATCTGGACTTGTAGACGACGTGGAAGACGACGGGGAAGCCGGGGGACACACTAGCTTGGCGTGGGGACAACGGTGGCCGCAACAATGAGGACGGCGAGCGCGGTCACCGCACGAGCTCTCGCGCTCAAGTACGAGCCGAGGAGGAGGTGGCTCGATGGGGAAAGAGGGGCAAT